>NW_007377776.1:27617-131094 GCF_000475195.1 Diaphorina citri
TAGTTACAACTACAACTCTAGTTCGAACATTAGCACCCACATTGCATAATGGTATTCGTATCTAGTGCAGATAATAAAATCATTTTTATTAGGTCACTAAGACGGAGGGAATCATAAAAACATTATCTCATAAATAACAAATAACTAGACACCCCTATCTTGTTCGCTAAAAAAAGTTCACATCTCTGTAAGGCGAGGGAGAAAAAAACTGTACATAAAATAAACCCGACACATATTTCACTGACATATTAACTCTGAGTTTTTTTCTATAAAAAAAAAAAGAAGAAGGAGAGGAGGAAGAAGGAGGAGGAGGAGGAAGAGGAAGAAGAGGAAGAAGAAGAAGAAGGAGGAGGAGGAGGAGGAGGAGGAGGAGGAGGAGGAGGAGGAGGAGGAGGAGGAGGAGGAGGAGGAGGAGGAGGAGGAGGAGGAGGAGGAGGAGGAGGAGGAGGAGGAGGAGGAGGAGGAGGAGGAGGAGGAGGAGGAGGAGGAGGAGGAGGAGGAGGAGGAGGAGGAGGAGGAGGAGGAGGAGGAGGAGGAGGAGGAGGAGGAGGAGGAGGAGGAGGAGGAGGAGGAGGAGGAGGAGGAGGAGGAGGAGGAGGAGGAGGAGGAAAAATGTATCGAGGCAAAAAGGAAATAAGGCAGACGAATATGAACTTTATGAAGCAAAAGGGCTGGAGAAAAAGCAGAAAATGGGAAAGGAAATATAGATGCAGAAAGAAATTATTGGACCCCTCTCCCTCCCATCTTTTATTAATCTTTATTAGATTAGATTAGATTAATCTTTATTGGATTATTAATAGATGAGAATTTATTAAAGTTGCTATCTCTAGCATAGAAATAACGACCTAATATCTGCTTCGGTGGTGTAGTGGTCCAAGACGCCTGCCTGGTAAACAGGGAGACTTGGGTTCACAAAAAAAAAGGTCTTCTAGAGGGTGAAAAAATTGTTAAGGTGTAAAGTTGCTATCTCTAGCATAGAAATAACGACCTAATATCTGTAGTGGTCAAGACGCCTGCCTGGTAAACAGGGAGACTTGCGTTCACAAAAAAAGGTCTTCTAGAGGCTGAAAAAATATTGGTGAAACCGACCAGTAAGTAGAGCAACGTGTTAATAGCTAACAATCTAAATTTCTAAACAGGTTAACGGTTTGTTTTAGTTTCTACCTATCGAATTTCAGTATCTCACTTTCGATGGACTTATCAGTTCCTGAGGGAAACCCAGACACCTCTATCTTTACAATGTCAATCAACGACATCAAACAGGGAGACTTGCGTTCACAAAAAAAAGGTCTTCTAGAGGCTGAAAAAATATTGATGAAACCGACCATTAAGTTGAGTAACGTGTTAATCTAAATTTCTAAACAAGTTAACGGTTTGTTTTAGTTTCTACCTATGGAATTTCAGTATCTCACTTTCGATGGACTTATCAGTTCCTGAGGGAAACCCAGACACCTCTATCTTTACAATGTCAATCAAAAGCATCCCTGGGGAGTAAAGGAGGAGAAAACAAGAAAGACAAGATTTGGAAAAGGGAAGAGATAGAAGAAAGGAGGAGGGATAAAGAAAGAGAAAAGGGAGGAGATAAAGGAAGGACTAGAAGGGGAGGGAGAAGGGACGTGATAAAGGAAGAGAAGGCAAGAGATAGAAGAGGAGAAGGGAAGATAAAGAAAGGCAGAAGAAGGGTGGGATAGAAGTGATAAAACTATTACAGTGTGTCTCTGAAGACCTTCCCCATCACTTAAAACATTTGAGCTCGTGAAATTTTCACACGGTATTTTTCCATGCTCTAAACCTGTGTCTACACACAGTCGACCAGTCGTCGCTCGATGTTGACTAAAACCGTCCACACTGCCTCGACAACATAGTGGACCCCATCGATTGAAATCGTACACTGCCTCGACAACATATATTTACCTCTTCACCTGGTAGACCAACGGCCGTTGACTCTGTAAGGACAAAGCTTAAAGGTGTGTCCACGTGTCCAGTGTCCACACATTATTATTATATTAAGGCGGTCTCTTCCGGGCACACGATGCCGCGTCCATTTTAGTTCAAGACTATTGCACTACCTGTCCACACATAGTCAACGGCCGTCGATCGACGAGGTGAATCTAAGTTGTCGAGGCAGTTTGGACGGTTTCAAAGTGTCGGTAGCTGTGGACGCTACTCCGGCTACCCGTACTGCAAGTGTGCTCAGACAAATCCCCATTGAGATCACAAAATCAAGTAAATCCCTCAACGAAATAAGTAAAGACGAGTCTGAAATACCTCTGGTGTTGAGGAAAAATAAGAGTTTCGATTATCCAGACGATGAATTTATCGACGAGAAAAGCCGAACATTGCCGAGCAACTTTAACAAAAAACGGTCCATGTCGACTACTTCCATTCATGAGCTCAAACAGCTGGACGGTTTCAGACGACATCGATCGACAGCCGTTGACTGTGTGGACACATCTTTACAACTTACAAGGGGCCCGAAAGGACTTTTGAGCTACCCTCTAAAAACCGAAAAGGTGGAAGAAGTAGAAGGGTGGTAGGATAAAGAAAGGACGGAAGGACGAGAGGAAGCAAAGCAAGATAAAGCTCAAAAGGAGACAGATTTCCAAAGCGGAATATATTGGCATTGACTCTATTACCCATATAGCGTGATTACTTTCTATTACCCATATAGCGTGATTACTTTCTATTACCCATATAGCGTGATTACTTTCTATTACCCATATAGCGTGATTACTTTCTATTACCTGAGACGCCGCACTTCTTACGATGGACAACCGATAGTTGTCTAAAATCAGGCCCGTTACGCCCGTAGTATTTCAGTGAGGGGGTGGCTCCAAATCAGAGGACAATATTTTTGTATGTTACAACATATAAGGACCTCCTAAGTACGGTCCTGTCTTAAATGTAAAAATGTAAATGTAAATGCAGTTTCTTTGTGTTATTATGTCACAACTTTGGTGCTCACTGCAGCATTGTAGGATTTTCTCAAAATCTCAATAATCCTAAAATCCAATGTTTACCTACCATGCTGGCACCGGTCGCTATGCGCATTTATATGTCATAGCCTGCCTGGTTAATAGGGAGACTTGGGTTCACAAAAAAAAGGGTCTTCTAGAGGGTGAAAAAATTGTCAACGTGTTAATATGTTAATAAATGTAAATGCAGTTTCTTTGTGTTATTATATCACAACTTTGGTGCTCACTGCAGCATTGTAGAATTTTTCCCATATCTCAATAATCCTAACATCCAATGTTTACCTACCATGCTGGTACCGGTCGCTATGCGCATTTATATGTCATAGCTACTCATTTTCCTCACGAGGCTGAGTGGGCCCCGCAACATCCAGTCTACGGAATCAATCATTTGGATGATACACAATGTTCTTGACCCCGCCGGGAATCGAACCCGGGTCTCCCGCGTGCAAGGCGAGTGCAGTGACCACTACGCCATGGGAGCTGTTTAACGTGTTAATAGCTAACAATCTAAATTTCTAAACAAGTTAACGGTTTGTTTTAGCTTCTACCTACAGAATTTCAGTATCTCACTTTCGATGGACTTATCAGTTCCTGAGGGAAACCCAGCCACCTCTATCTTTACAATGTCAATCAAAGGCATCCCTAGGGAGTAAAGGAGAAAACAAGAAAGACAAGATTTGGAAAAGGGAATAGATAGAAGGGAGGAGGAGAAGGAAGAGATAGAAGAGGAGAAGGGAAGATAAAGGAATTCAAGATTTGGAAATCGGAATATACAGAAGAGAAGATAGAGGAGGAGAAGAAGGTAATAGATAGTAGATAGAAGGGAGGATATAAAGAAACAGAAGGGAAAAGGAGAAGGGAAGATAAAGGAAGGCAGAAGAAGGGTGGGATAGAAGTGATAAAACTATTACAGTGTGTCTCTGAAGACCTTCCCTATCACTTAAAACATTTGAGCTCGTGAAATTTTCACACGGTATTTTTCCATGCTCTAAACCTGTGTCTACACATAGTCGACCAGCCGTCACTCGATGTCGACAGAACCGTCCACACTTCCTCGACAACATATATTTACCTCTTCACCTGGTAGACCGACGGCCGGTGACTCTGAGAGGACAAAGCTTAAAGGTGTGTCCACCTGTCCAGTGTCCACACATTATTATTATATTAAGGCGGTCTCTTCCGGGCACACAATGCCGCGTCCATTTTAGTTTAAGACTATTGCACTACCTGTCCACACATAGTCAACGGCCGTCGATCGACGAGGTGAATCTAAGTTGTCGAGGCAGTTTGGACGGTTTCCACACATTATTATTATATTAAGGCGGTCTCTTCTGGGCACACAATGCCGCGTCCATTTTAGTTTAAGACTATTGCACTACCTGTCCACACATAGTCAACGGCCGGCGATCGACGAGGTGAATCTAAGTTGTCGAGGCAGTGTGGACGGTTTCAGACGACATCGATCGACAGCCGTTGACTGTGTGGACACATCTTTACAACTTACAAGGGATCCCAAAGGACTTTGAGACACCCGCTAAAAACCGAAAAGATAGAAGAAGTGTGGAAGGGAAGGGTAAAGAAAGGACGGAAGGACGAGAGGAAGCAAAGCAAGATAAAGCTCAAAAGGAGACAGATTTCCAAATCTAAAAACCGAAAAGATAGAAGTGTGGAAGGGAAGGGTAAAGAAAGGACGGAAGGACGAGAGGAAGCAAAGCAAGATAAAGCTCAAAAGGAGACAGATTTCCAAAGCGGAATATATTGGCATTGAAAATCGAGGCAGAGGAGAAGAAAAAGCAGATGAAAAGAAAAAAGAAGAAGAACTAGAAGAGAGAAAAATTGGGAAAAATAAGGAAAAAAAGAACTAAGGAAAAAGAAATCCAGATATCCTGATGAATATGGATTCAGGAAGTAATATCGGCCAAGTGAAGATGTGAAAAGGGAAAAGATAAGGAAAAAAAGATCTAAGGAAAAAGAAATCCAGATATCCTGATGAATATGGATTCAGGAAGTAATATCGGCCAAGTGAAGATGTGAAAAGGGAAAAGATAAATGAGAATGAGGAGGAAACGAAAGAGGGGAAAAAAGGAGAAGGAGGAGAAGAGGAAAAGGTAAAAGTAGAAGAGGGAAGAGGAGGAGGAAGAAAATGAAAAAAGATGAGGAGGAGGAGGAGGAGGAGGAGAAGATGAAAGAAAAGAATAAGGAGAAGAAGATGAAGAAAGAGGAGGAGGAGGAGAACAAGAAAATCAAGGAGAGGTAGAAGTTCAAAAAGTTTCAGGAAGGGAATTAAGGAATAGAAAGAACAAATTACAAGAGATAAAAAAAGTACAAAGAAAGAGATAAAAGAAGGTAAAAAAACCATGTGTGGGTTCTTTTTTTCGTGACCAGTGAATTATTTCGATACATACCTAACATACATTTTATACGGACCAGAGAGAGAGGGAGAAGTAGGGAATTGATGAAAGAGAATGTAGAGGGGAGCAGAAAAAATGAAATGAGTCCCGAGATTCCGGTGGTAAAAGTTTGATTCTACTAAATTACTTTCTATTCGTTTCTTCTGAATTACTTTATATTCGTTTTTACTTTCTATTAATAAAGTAATTATTAAAGTAGGTAACTCCAGTCGGTTCAAATTTTCAATATCGGGAAATAGGTGGAAATATCCATATTGGGATCCCCTAATTAAAAAAAAAAAATAAATAATAATAATAATAATAATAATAATAATAATAATAATAATAATAAAAAATAAAAAAATAATAAACTTACTCATTTGCAGATAGGTCTGATTATTGGGATCAAAGGGAGGCCAATGCAGATGCAGATAGGGGGCCCAATCCGAGTATGATAGGAACTGGAAACTATCTCGCATACCCATGTTAGGATTCCTGCGAAATAAAAAAAAAGAACGAAAAAAAACTAGTTAGAGAAGAGCCAGTTTTTTAATTAATTATTTTATGCTGATATTTTTTTTTCTATGGAACGAACAGTCTGAATTGGTGCTTTCGATGAAGCAAAACTCCTGTCATACAAGAATAATAAGTTTTTTGCCTGTAATACAAGAATACTAAGTTTTCTGGAATAGGGTCCTGGGCAATAGCGGTCTCAAGTTTTTTCCACCATTTTTTCCACCATACACAGACCGTCTCACAGACCTACATAGGTCTGTGAGACCTACATAGGTCGGTCTCACAGACCTACATAGGTCTGTGAGACCGCGGTGTGTGGCTGGCATAATCGGTGTCAAACGGTCCGAGGGTGAGTGGCGGGTATTGTATTAGTTTTTTCCTACTGACAGGCTCTCTAAAGTCTGGTACATCCAGGCAATACTTATGCGATTTATTGTCCGATCTAATCGTAAGAGTGGCTTCCCTAATCGGAGATCAGCAAAAACTCACCCCGATCTAGCACAGTTGGAAACCCAGGTCAGAATAACTTCACTGTGAAGCTTCTCTCGCGTGGTGTACTTGCTCTTATAATGGCTCAGATCTCCGTCTAATGATTCTAATGGGACCCAATAAGACCAAAAAGCCTATAAAACTGAGCGCGAGTGGATGCCCTAATCCTAATCGAAGACCAGCAAAAACTCACCCCGTTCTAGAAAAGTTGGACACCCAGGTTAGGATAACTTCACTGAGCAGCTTTTCCCGTGTGGTGTACTTCCTCTTATAGTGGCTCAGACCTCCGTTTAATGGGACCCAATGAGGCAAAATTGCCTGTAAATCTGAGCGTGAGTGACCGCCCTAATCGGAGACCAGCAAAAACTCACCCCGTTCTAGCAAAGTTGGACACCCAGGTTAGGATAACTTCACTGTGCAGTTTTTCCCGTGTGGTGTACTTGCTCTTATAATGGCTTAGATCTCCAATAAGTACCCAATAAGGCAAAATTACCAGTAAAACTGAGCGTGAGTTACTGCCCTAATCGGAGATCAGCAAAAACTCGGCGATCCAAGTAGCAGAATATTGGAAGAGGAGTATCTGACACGGTCATTGGTCAAAGCGGACACGGAAAGTAAGTAAAGTAAGTAGCAAAAACTCACCCCGATCTAGCAAAGTTGGACACCCAGGTCAGGATAACTTCACTGTGCAGCTTTTCCCGTGTGGTGTACTTGCTCTTATAGTAGCTCAGATCTCCATCGAGTGGCACTCCTAGGAAGTAAGGCACCTCTTCACCAGACACGCTTTGGTCTGTCTGAAACAGAAGGCGATAGTTTCTTTTAGGAAAGTGTTTCTTATAGGAGGTCCCGGGTTCAATTCCCAGCGGGGTCAAAGTTTTTTCGGCTCTGTGCTTGAACCTTTGGTTTTCGCGTGTTCTTCCGTCTTTTTTCTGTGTTACTATTATTGTCTACCACGGCTGTTCTACTACCTAACCTCTTCTGGGCTTTCAACATAGCAACGAGTGTCCATGATAAAGTAAGTCTAATTAATGTGAGATTCTGCTTTTTCCACCATACACAGACCTACATAGGTCTGTGAGACCGCGGTGTGTGGCTAGCACAATCGGTGTCAGACGGTCCGAGGGTGAGTGGCGGGTATTGTATTAGTTTTTTCCTACTGACAGGCTCTCTAAAGTCTGGTACATCCGAGCAATACTTATGCGATTTATTGTCCGATCTAATCGTAAGAGTGGCTTCCCTAATCGGAGATCAGCAAAAACTCACCCCGATCTAACAAAGTTAGACACCCAGGTCAAAATAACTTCACTGTGAAGCTTCTCTCGCGTGGTGTACCTGCTCTTATAATGGCTCAGATCTCCGTCTAATGATTCTAATGGGACCCAATAAGACAAAATAGCCTATAAAACTGAGCGCGAGTGGATGCCCTAATCGAAGACCAGCAAAAACTCACCCCGATCTAGCAAAGTTGGACACCCAGGTTAGGATAACTTCACTGTGCAGCTTTTCTCGAGGGGTGTACTTGCTCTTATAATGGCTTAGATCTCCAATAAGTACCCAATAAGGCAAAATTACCAGTGAAACTGAGCGTGAGTGGCTGCCCTAATCGGAGATCAAAAACTCGGCGATCCAAGTAGCAGAATATTGGAAAAGGAGTATCTGACACGGTCATTGGTCAAAGCGGACACGGAAAGTAAAGTAAGTAGCAAAAACTCACCCCGATCTGGCAAAGTTGGACACCCAGGTCAGAATAACTTCACTGTGCAGCTTTTCTCGTGTGGTGTACTTGCTCTTATAGTAGCTCAGATCTCCATCGAGTGGCACTCCGAGGAAGTAAGGCACCTCTTCACCAGACACGCTTTGGTCTGTCTGAAACAGAAGGCGATAGTTTCTTTTAGGAAAGTGTTTCTTATAGGAGGCTAGGGGGATTTTTGTAAAAGAAGCTCAGTTTGTTTGCAAGCTAATTTTTTAAGAAGGTCATTCAATCGCCTTACTTCTCCACCCCACCCCTCTAACCTCTAATGGACAAAACAAATAAATTATACCTCCGCAGGTGAGATGGTGAGAATTTTCGTCTACTATCATAGAGCAGAATGAACACAGGAATAACAATAAATTCTTCATTTTGTGCGAGTGGGATTAAAGTCCCATTGATGCCCTATGAATCAATGCCCTATTAGCCCTATGAATGAAATTGTTGTCTCTTCTTACGAAAATTCCGAGTGCTGAGCGGAGTCCAGTGTGGTGTACTTGCTCTTATAATGGCTCAGATCTCCGTCTAATGATTCTAATGGGACCCAATAAGACAAAATAGCCTGTAAATCTGAGCGCGAGTGGCTGCCCTAATCGGAGACCAGCAAAAACTCACCCCGTTCTAGCAAAGTTGGACACCCAGGTTAGGATAACTTCACTGAGCAGCTTTTCCCATGTGGTGTACTTGCTCTTACAGTGGCTCAGACCTCCGTTTAATGGGACCCAATGAGGCAGAATTGCCTGTAAATCTGAGCGTACGTGGCTGCCCTAATCGGAGATCAACAAAAACTCACCCCGATCTGGCAAAGTTGGACACCCAGGTTAGGATAACTTCACTGAGCAGCTTTTCCCGTGTGGTGTACTTGCTCTTATAGTAGCTCAAATCTCCATCGAGTGGCACTCCTAGGAAGTAAGGCATCTCTTCACCAGACACGCTTTGGTCTGTCTGAAACAGAAGGCGATAGTTCCTTTTAGGAAAGTGTTTCTTATATGAGGTCCCGGGTTCGATTCCCAGCGGGGTCAAAGTTTTTACGGCTCTGTGCTTAAACCTTTGGTTTTCGCGTGTTCTTCCGTCTTTTTTCTGTGTTACTATTACTGTCTACCGCGGCTGTTCTACTACCTAACCTCTTCTGGCCTTTCAAGATAACAACGAGTGTCCATGATAAAGTAAGTCTAATTAATGTAAGATTCTGTGCTTGAAGTTCAGGGTGCACTCAGCCTCGTGAGGACAATTGAGTGGCTACTTTAATCGAGTAGCTACCAGTGGCGACATTATCAGAGTAAAAAGAAAAATTATAGATATGTCAGAAATAGTAAAGGAGGCTCTTAGTAATGCTGTGATATCCACAACAAGTTCTGAAAAAAGGACAGTCCGTAATCCACTCCAGTCAAGTGAAGACCATGTCCAGAAATATGTATAATAATAGGGGCTAAAAAGAGAGTTGAAGGTTGGTGACCCATCCTAAGGTTTATCGAGTAAATATTTTGTTCCTGAGTATACATAGGTACAACTCAGCAAGTCCTCAGCAGTGACAGTTCCCTCTATCAAACCTCTGTACTCTGTAGTAAAATCGTGTATAAAATAGTAATTTATCAACAAAGTTTTTTTTTTCCAAACGCATAGGCTCGTCCTGAACCGCAGTCAAACATTGTGAGGCGAAAGCTAAAAGCTTCATGATTGATTGATTGACCTCAGTTTTGAGTATGTACTCAAATTCAGAAATTAGACCAAGTGACTTACATATGGAAACAGGCCATTGTCCGTCTCCAAACGCAAAGAAGAACAAACACCCTCGGCGATAACACAATTTAAATTTTCCTGAACGAAAAAATAAACTTCTAATTATAATTTGCGACGCGATGACCCGATTTTTCCCAAGTAAATTGTAGTTACAACTTACAATATTACACAAACTGTAGTTTCAACTACAACTATTGTCATATCTATAGTTACAACTACAACTCTAGTTCGAACATTAGCACCCACATTGCATAATGGTATTCGTATCTACAGCAGATAATAAAATCATTTTTATTAGGTCACTAAGACGGAGGGAATCATAAAAACATTATCTCATAAATAACAAATAACTAGACACCCCTATCTTGTTCGCTAAAAAAAGTTCACATCTCTGTAAGGCGAGGGAGAAAAGAACTGTACATAAAATAAACCCGACACATATTTCACTGACATATTAACTCTGAGTTTTTTTTCTATAAAAAAAAGAAGAAGGAGAGGAAGAAGAAGAAGAAGAAGAAGAAGAAGAAGAAGAAGGAGGAGGAGGAGGAAGAGGGAGAGGAAGAGGAAGAGGAGGAGGAGGAGGAGCAGGATAGGAGGATTTTTACTTTTTACCTTCTCCTCCCATAGGAAGGAAAGTAATGTAATCGGGTGCAATTTTCGATGGTCAGTTTTTAGTACCAAAACAAGTTTTGAGGTCCCTAGGGCCTAGAGCCTAATTCAAAGTTTCAGCCATTGGTCCATGTGTCTGACTGTAAACAAAATATCTCGAGAACAGTAAGAACTATAGAGACTTGAAATTTGGTATGCAGTCTACAAATGTGACAAGGATGCAACACGAAAAATAGGTGCTGCGATTGGCGGTATTTTGACCACTTGGGCGGTTTCGGTATAATTCAATAGGATAAAGAAAGTCGTGTGATGTTCACACCAGATTTTTATGCTTCAGGTTCAAGTCAATTATCTAGGAGCACAAGGGTAAGTTCGGTTTCAGCAAGCAATGTTATATTGAACACGAAACAAATGAGTACAAACAAACGAATACTACTTCCCATTTTGTCCTGTTCTAGTGGCTACTAGGGGTACCTACCTCGTATTTGGAGTAGACGAAATCCCGAAGGAGGGTTTCGGTCTGTTCGAATTTCATCCCGAACAGAAGGGAAATCCCGTCGAGTTGATGATAGCTCTCCGATTGTGTCAAACCAAACATGAGCTCATACCTGTCAATATAAACAACATAATTGGAATTGCAGTCGAGTGGATTGGAAATTGGAACACATCACATGCCTTCAGGGACACTCCTGGCTGAAAAGGCACACAGGAGACTGAAAAGTCTCATTCTGGCAGGAAAAGGGACTTTTCAGTCTCATTCTGGCAGGATAAACAAGGTAGATTGGAATTGCGGTCGAGTGGATTGGAACACATCACATGCCTTCAGGCACACTCCTGGCTGAAAAGGGAGGCTGAAAAGGCACACAGGAGACTGAAAAGTCTCATTCTGGCAGGAAAAGGGACTTTTCAGTCTCATTCTGGCAGGATAAACAAGGTATATTCTATTCCATTTGTTAAGGGTCTAGATTTTCCTTGCAAGTTGAAGGGAAAAGACCTTCAACTATTGAATCCAAAGGACCTTTAATAATTGTTGAAGGGAAAGGACCTTTAATAATTGTTGAAGGGAAAAGGCCTCCAACTATTGAATTGAAAGGACCTTTATCAACTATTGAATCCAAAGGACCTTTAATAATTGTTGAAGGGAAAGGACCTTTAATAATTGTTGAAGGGAAAGGACCTTTAATAATTGTTGAAGGGAAAAGGCCTCCAACTATTGAATTGAAAGGACCTTTAATTGTTGAAGGGAAAGGACCTTGAACTGTTACTTCTTTCGGATCTTTTGAGAAGGTATAGTTTTAAGGTTTGAGATTTATTTAAGGCTTCCTATTGGTTGATTGTCTAGCACATCAGCCCCTCTTTTCCCCACCTTCTTTATTGAATCCCTTCTTATTAAAACTGTTATTCTAACGCGCTTTTTGTTTACAAGACTCTCTCATTCTCTCCTAGCTATATCGTATTCTTTTCTCTCTGTCACTCTTTCTTTCCTTCTCGCTTCGTCCCTCGTCCTTTTCTCTTTTTACGCTTCCCTCTCACCACTCTCCCCCCCTCTTATTTCCGATCTTATCACACACCCTATATTTTTCCCGTTTCTTCCCTTCCACTGTCTCTTTTCCCCATAGGCGGTTCTTGCCTAAATTTTTGGGGGGGCTTGATTTTGAAGGTACACCTTCAAAATTTTGATTTAGCTTTATGTAAAAAGGTCGAGTGGATTGGAAATTGGAACACATCACATGCCTTCAGGGACACTCCTGGCTGAAAAGGGAGGCTGAAAAGGCACACAGGAGACTGAAAAGTCTCATTCTGGCAGGAAAAGGGACTTTTCAGTCTCATTCTGGCAGGATAAACAAGGTATATTCTATTCCATTTGTTAAAGGTCTAGATTTTCCTTGCAAGTTGAAGGGAAAAGACCTCCAACTATTGAATCGAAAGGACCTTTAATGGAGGAGTTGCAATTGGGAAAATTTTATTAATAAAAGGTCGATTCCTACGTAAAAAGTTGTGAAAAATCCAAATATGAGGTCAAAATTCCGAAAAAGTAAATTTAAAAGGTCGAAAATTCAATTTTTAATTGCCCTTCTAATGAAAAAGTTCAAAGAGTTGTGACGTCAGATTTCCCAACTATTGAATTGAAAGGACCTTTAATGGAGGAGTTGCAATTGGGAAAATATTATTAATAAAAGGTCGATTCCTACGTAAAAAGTTGTGAAAAATCCAAATATGAGGTCAAAATTCCGAAAAAGTAAATTTAAAAGGTCGAAAATTCAATTTTTAATTGCCCTTCTAATGAAAAAGTTCAAAGAGTTGTGACGTCAGATTTCACGTCCAAATGCGCAGAAACGCTTGCGCACAAACAAACGAAGCGGAAGTCATGAATTATGACGTCATCGCCTACGAGAGCGTATGTCGTGACGTTAAAGTTCACGATTTACCGGTATTTTTTAAATAGATTTATCTCGGTATCTAGAAGTCGTAGAAGAAAAAGAAAAATTCCGTTGGTCCTCATTTTTCCTGCTCTATGACTTTGAAACATCACCCAAGTAAGCGCAACTGTTCCATTCTTTGTGGTAAAGCAGAGAGCTTCTCCACAACTTTTGTGGGTATCACAGCATGACTACGTGCCTCCTTTATTTAATAATTCTCATTTACTCGGGTCATCATTTTATACTGGTACCTAATGTCGCCACTGGTCGCTACTCGATTGAAGTAGCTACTCAATTGTCCTCACGAGTCTGAGTGAACCCCGAACTCCAATCATAGAACCGAAAAAAACTTCGACCCCGCCGGGAATCGAACCCGGGACCTCCGGAGTGCAAACCTAGTGTGATATTCATTCGGCCACGGAGGCTACTTTTTTTTATCATTTAAATAATTAGGTTTTAGGTACAACTGACTAAGTTCCTTGCTCTGAACCAGAACCAAAATGAGCATTATTATGAAGGAAATAAGGAAGGATGGAATTTTTAATTGTGTTAAGCATACTGAAAAGCTTGTCACAAATATCTTTCCCCGATTATTACACCTAGATAAATTTTATGACTTGACTCGGACTCGAACCACCAACCTCCAGATCCAAAGTCCAACGCGTTAACAACTGCACCACTGAGGTTGGTAACTCTCTGTTATTGTAAACAAAAAGACAAACTCTGATTCTCTATTTTCCCGTCAGGTGGCGCCCACTGAGGTAGGTAACTCTCTGTTATTATAAACAAAAAGACAAACCCTGATTCTCTATTTTCCCGTCAGGTGGCGCCCACTGAGGTAGGTAACTCTCTGTTATTATAAACAAAAAGACAAACCCTGATTCTCTATTTTCCCGTCAGGTGGCGCCCACTGAGGTAGGTAACTCTCTGTTATTATAAACAAAAAGACAAACCCTGATTCTCTATTTTCCCGTCAGGTGGCGCCCACTGAGACATTAACTCTCTGTTATTATAAACAAAAAGACAAACCCTGATTCTCTATTTTCCCGTCAGGTGGCGCCCACTGAGACATTAACTCTCTGTTATTATAAACAAAAACCCTGATTCTCTATTTTCCCGTCAGGTGGCGCCCACTGAGACATTAACTCTCTGTTATTATAAACAAAAACCCTGATTCTCTATTTTCCCGTCAGGTGGCGCCCACTGAGACATTAACTCTCTGTTATTATAAACAAAAACCCTGAAAGAAGAAAAAAAAAAAAAAAAAAGAAAAACAATAGGTAAGGTACCTAGGTGCTTTCCTTTCCTGTGTACTTTTCCGTATACGAGTACTACTGGGATAAGAAGAAAGAAGGAAAAAAGAAAAAGAAAGAAGAGAGAGGGGAAGGGAGGAAGAGAGGGAGGGAGAGAGATAGATAGAGAGAAAAAAAAAGGAAGGAAGGGAGAGAGAGAGAGAGAGAGAAAGAGAAGTGTAGATAGAGAGAAAGAAAAGGGGAGAGGGAAAGAGGAAAGAAGGAAAAAAGTGGAAAACCCAAACAAAAGAAGGAATAAAAAAAGGACTCTGTTTTTTCAGGAGGGTTTTAGAAATCTCCAAGGACTGCCTCTGTAGTACCTTACTACCTACCCTATAATATTATAGACAGAGACCAGAGGTTCCCAATCTGTGGTACGCGGAAGCATTTCTGGTGGTAGGCGAAGACATTTCAAAAACCCATTATTATGTTTTGTCTCGGAAATACGAAAAACAAATCTGGCAACCCTAGTTGGCAGAGAAAAATCTACAATCAATGCGCCAAAAAATTGTGACATGGTACTACGTTTAACAAAAAATTTTTATAGCGCCGCAGGCGAAATTTTTATTTCTTTATTGAACTCCCCAAACACACACAGAATTGATGTTTGATGGTAGGCCAAAAGAACCTTGAGGTGTCAGGTGGTACGCAATACTTTAACCCTTTCACTCCTAAAGGGACAATACGTCCAACAGAAACATGATTTTTAAAATGGGATATATCATTCCAGATCTATCGAAAAATTCCGTTCTCAGTGTTTCTCAAATGTTTCTTTTGTGATCTAAGACGTCAGTGAAATTCACTTGGCTAACTCGTCTGGTTTTGTCTCCAGATCGATTTTTGTTCATAAGTCCTAGGAGGACATGAAACTTTATAGAGTCCTCATTTATAGCCCAAATAATAATGCCTGATCTCCAGGGAAAATTGAAAGATTCTTCCTAAAATAAGTCGGGGTGAAAGGGTTAAGGTTTGGGAACCCCTGACATCGAGTATGCTCTGTAGAGTTCTGCATGCTCTTTTACGTGTATTTGCAAGGTTTTGCATTACATTCTGGGAGAGCTACTCTTATTTGCCTTTCTACCTTTCATTTTCTGAGTGAAACTATTACCCGTGTATACAGGATGTACCATTAGTCTTTACATTCTATACAGGGTGTCTGATTAATCTATCTTCTTCTTCGCCTTTTCCCGTGTACAGACGGAGTCGGCGTTGTTCGTCAGCCTCTCAATCAGCCCTACCTAGGGTGATTGCTTTGGGCTGACATTTGGTTTTGGCTACAAATTTTACGAGTGGATGTCCTTCGCACTCAACCTTTGCTATTTCTTTAGCAAGGGGAATTCAGGCTGGTATACTCCCTATTTAAAGGCCCCCAGCCAGATTACAGGGTGAAAATTTACTCGTATTACTACAAGCTACAAGGAAGCTTGTAGTAATAAGAGATTAACCCAGTACCTATTTCTGAAAGGTTTGCTGCTTACAATCTAAATTCTACAAAGTTGCATACAAACTACAAGCATACATAATAAATTATGAGTTTCAGTGGTTAGAAATCTAACAGAATTCCAGAGTTTCAGTGGTTAGAAATCTAACAGAATAAACAATAGAATAATTATATTTTGTTTATTTTTCTCGAATAGGACTGAAACCGCGGCAGTCGAAACATGAAACAAAGGGAAAAGGTAACATTTGCAATCGTTTTTTGATTGCAAATATGTATTTCAACGGGATATTGTCTCTGATGAGAGGCATACTACGGGATGGGCATGCTACGACAGACACCACATGCGTCTAATGTACCAGTTGTTTCATTGCTACGAAATAAAAACGGCGGAACAACATTGGTGGAGACGCCAAAACTCCCATATTATTTCTATCGCACGACTTTCTCTAGTTCATTTTCTTATTCTGGGTCCTTCTTTCTGTGATTATCTTTCTCTATCTATTTTTCGTTTTCTCCTCTTCTACTTATTTATTATTTTCTCAGGGCAAAATCAAAGGGTTAAGGCATAAAAAAGTCATAAAACGGCGAAACAACATTGGTGGAGACGCCAAAACTCCCATATTATTTCTGTCGCACGACTTTCTCTCGTTCATTTTCTTATTCTGGGTCCTTCTTTCTGTGATTATCTTCCTCTATCTATTTTTCGTTTTCTCCTCTTCTACTTATTTATTATTTTCTCAGGGCAAAATCAAAGGGTTAAGGCATAAAAAAGTCATAAATATGGCGCACAAATAAAATTGAATCTATAATTCTTTTGCGGATATTTTACGCCTATCTTTCTCTTTCTCTATCTTCTCTCTCTCTCTCTCTCTCTCTCTCTCTCTCTCTCTCTCTCCCTACTCAGTCCCTTCCTCTCTCTTTTCTATTTCTCTTTCTCTCTCTCCCTCCCTCCCTCTCTCTCTTTCTCTCCCTACTCAGTCAGTTTCTCTCTCTTCTCTGTTTCTGTCTCTCTTCCTCCTCTACCCTTTTCTCTTTCTTATTCCCTCTTGGTATTAGTATATTAACATGTAGTAAAAGGACCATTTTTTTCATTTCCCCTAATAAATGGGTTATATTAGCTTTTTTTAAGAGGTTTGATAGAGCCTCTATCAAACCTACTACAGTGCTCTCTATCATAGAGGGCACTGTAGTAACTGTTGAGAATACATCGACCTGAAAGGGAAGAGAGATGGAAGACAGGATAGAAGAAAGCCAACCGTTCCGAGAACGAAGGCCATCTCTTCAGGAGAAAACCCGTTCCAGGTGGGAATCGAACCGGCGGCCTAGCAGCGTTCACAAGGTAGACACGCAACCCTCCAGGCCAACTAGACTAGCTCGTTTTTACTTTCCTTTTCCTCTTCATTGCGTACGAGTACAACAGCCAATATCGTAAAATAATAATAATAAAAAAAATCTGGTGTGAACATCACACGACTTTCCTTATCCTATTGAATGATGCCTATTTGAGTATTATTTTACCCTAACTTTTACCATATCTCTAACCGTTTAGTCGGTATAGCTGAAAACCGTCAAAAAACGGTCGAAATCCGTCCAAAAGCTGTCAAAATACCGCCAAGCGCAGCACCTATCTCAACTAAACGTTTTCTGTCGCATCCTTGTTACATTTGACAGCTACATACCAAATTTCAAGTCTCTAGCTGTTACCGTTCTCGAGATATTTTGTTTACAGACAGACAGACAGACAGACAGAGAGGTTTGATAGAGGGCACTGTAGTAACTGTTGAGAATACATCGACCTGAAAGGGAAGAAAGATGGAAGACAGGATAGAAGAAAGCCAACCGTTCCGAGAACGAAGCTCATCTCTTTAGGAGAAAACCCGTTCCAGGTGGGAATCGAACCCGCGGCCTAGCAGCGTTCACAAGGTAGACACGCAACCCTCCAGGCCAACTAGGCTATCTTCTTTTTACTTTCCTTATCCTCTTCATTGCGTACGAGTACAACAGTCAATATCGTAAAATAAGACAAAAAGTGTCTTTCAATTTGTATCTTTCAATGTGCTCACTCTCCTCACAAATTGGAGGTAAAAAAAAAAAAAAAAAAAAAAAAAAGACAAAAAGTGTCTTTCTATTTGTATCTTTCAATGTGCTCACTCTCCTCACAAATTGGAGGTAAAAAAAAAAACACCACCAACAACAATTTTTTCCCCTAAATAAAATAAGTCTACGTTCTAAAAATAAATATTCGAAATACATAAAAATTAGGAGAAAAATGCGTGTGTGTGTTTGTGACTTTATTTCTTTATATTTTTTCAGAAAATAATAATAATAAAAAATATCACCCAAGTAAGCGCGACTGTTCTATTGGAATTGCCGTCGAGTGGATTGGAACACATCACATGCCTTCAGGCACACTCCATTTGTTAAGGGTCTAGATTTTCCTTGCAAGTTGAAGGGAAAAGAGCTCCAACTATTGAATTGAAAGGACCTTTAATAATTATTGAAGGGAAAGGACCTTTAATAACAAAATTGTTGAAGGGAAAGGACCTTGAACTGTTACTTCTTTGGGATCTTTTGAGAAGGTATAGTTTTACGGTTTGAGATTTATTTAAGGCTTCCTATTGGTTGATTGTCTAGCACATCAGCCCCTCTTTTCCCCACCTTCTTTATTGAATCCCTTCTTATTAAAACTGTTATTCTAGCGCGCTTTTTGTTTACTAGTCTCTCTCATTCTCGCCTAGCTATATCGTATTCTTTTCTGTCACTCTTTCTTTCCTTCTCGCTTCGTCCCTCGTCCTTTCCTCTTTTTACTCTTCCCTCTCACCACTCTCCCCCCCCCCTCTTATTTCCGATCTTATCACCCACCCTATATTTTTCCCGTTTCTTCCCTTCCACTGTCTCTTTTTCCTCCCTCTTTCCCCCTCTGGGGAAGGAGCAGCAGCTACACATGTTATTGTCTCAGGGAAATTTGCATGAATAATGTTCAGCATAAACAGGAGACAGGTGCATAATTCTATTCCATTCTACATGCATATAATTCTACTCTATTCGAAATATGAGAGAGAGAGAGAGAGAAAAAAATAAACAGGGAGAGGGACAGAGAGGAAGAGAGAGAGAGGATCAGGACGAGAGAAAGAGAAAGAAAGAAAGAGAGAGAGAGAGAGAGAGAAAGAAAAGGAAGGGAGGGAGAGAGAGTGAGAGAACTGTTTTTTCCCTAAGAAAAAAAGTAAAACAGAGGGACCATCATTTTCTCAGCGTAAATGGAGAGTAAAGACGAGAAGGAAAACCCTTTTCGCTCTTTCTCTCTATTAATTTCGATTTTAAAATATAAAGTACCTACCCAGGAGATCTCCTTTTCAACTCAAATTAAAACTCTACCATGTCTTCTCATCTTCTTCTTCTTTTTCTTTCGCTTTCTCGTCCTTCTTTTTTACTCTTTATTCTTCTTCTCCTCTTTGTTATCTTCTTCGTCTTCTCCCCTCTTTTTTCTCCTTCTCCTTTTCTATTCTTCTTATGTTTCTCCTTCTTCCTAGGGAAGGTAGTATGTATTTATTTACCAGGTAGGTATCTAGTTCTTCCTACGTTCTTTATTTGACTCAAGTTCTTGACATGAAAGAAATGCGAGTAGAAAAAGAAGAGAAAAAAGAGGAAAATACTTGTAAATTAGATCCCCCACAAAAACACAAATGTGAAAAAAAAGGCCAAGTTCCTATCCGAAAATGTCGTCCTATAAAAGTGGTGAGATCAGAAAATTAAGGCCAAGTCTGCATTCCCAGTTTTTCGTGTCTGCTGAAAATGCTGAAGCTCAATTCCTTCAACCTTCTCTCAATTTCAACGCTATGTTTTTCCTTAGGGGTTTCACGTTCAATTAATTAGATATTTATTGTTTATTCGAAATTTCGCAGGCATAATAAGCAAGTATAGCTTAACATATGGTCCAAATTTCGTTACAATACGTGCAAAATTAACAGAGTTATGCTTATGATAGGGGTAAAAATGGCTCGAAATGATTCGTGTATTATACACACTGGTGTGCTGAGGCCGGAACTTGGCCTGGCGCACTACCGTGCGCCTAAATAAGAAGAGAGGGGAGATAAAAAGCTAAGAGAATAGGAAAGAGAAACTACCTCTTTTTGCTTTATTATCTCTCTCTATCCCTCTTTCTTTCTCTTTTCCCCTCCTTCTTTTATTCTCCCCTCTCTCCTTCCTTTCTTTCCCTCTCTATCTATCTCTCTTCCTTTCTCCTTTCTCTATCTCTCTCTTTCTCAGTTCTTTTTCTGTCAACGCTCATTCTTTTGAACATTTTAATGTCTCTTTTCTACCTATTATTCGTTTTAATTAAGGACAGAAAAACAATAGGTAAGGTACCTAGGTGTTTTCCTTTCCTGTGTACTTCTCCGTATACTACTGGGATAAGAAGAAAGAAGGAAAAAAGAAAAAGAAAGAAGAGAGAGGTGAAGGGAGGGAGAGAGAGATAGAGAGGTAGGGAGAGGGAGAGAGAGAGATAGAGAGAGAGAAGGAGGGAAAGAGAGAGGGAGAGAGAGAGAAGTGTAGATAGAGAGAAAGAAAAGGGGAGAGGGAAAGAGGAAAGAAGGAAAAAAATGGAAAACCCAAACAAAAGGAGGAATAAAAAAAGGACTCTGTTTTTTTCAGAAGGGTTTTAGAAATCTCCAAGGACTGCCTCTGTAGTACCTTACTACCTACCCTATAATATTATAGACAGAGACCAGAGGTTCCCAATCTGTGGTACGCGGAAGCATTTCTGGTGGTACGCGAAGACATTTCAAAAAGCCCATTCTTATGTTTTGTCTCGGAAATACGAAAAACAAATCTGGCAACCCTAGTTGGCAGAGAAAAATCTACAATTAATGCGCCAAAAAATTGTGACATGGTACTACGATTACCAAAAAAATTTCGCCTGCGGCGGGGGCTATAATTATTATAGCGCCGCAGGCGAAATTTTTATTTCTTTATTGAACTCCCCAAACACACACAGAATTGATGTTTGATGGTACGCCAAAAGAACCTTGAGGTGTCAGGTGGTACGCAATACTTTAACCCTTTCACTTCTAAAGGGACAATACGTCCAACAGAAACATGATTTTTAAAATGGGATATATCATTCCAGATCTATCGAAAAAATTCCGTTCTCATTGTTTCTCAAAAGTTTCTTTTGTGATCTAAGACGTCAGTAAAATTCACTTGGCTAACTCGTCTGGTTTTGTCTTCAGATCGATTTTTGTTCAGAAGTCCTAGGAGGACATGAAACTTTATAGAGTTCTCATTTCTAGCCCAAATAATAATGCCTGATCAGAAAATTGAAAGATTCTTCCTAAAATAAGTCGGGGTGAAAGGGTTAAGGTTTGGGAACCCCTGAGGTCGAGTATGTTCTGTAGAGTTCTGCATGCTCTTTTACGTGTACTTGCAAGGTTTTGCATTACATTCTGGGAGAGCTACTCTTATTTGCCTTTCTACCTGTCATTTTCTGAGTGAAACTATTACCCGTGTATACAGGATGTACCATTAGTCTTTACATTCTATACAGGGTGTCTGATTAATCTATCTTCTTCTTCTTCGCCTTTTCCCGTGTTCAGACGGAGTCGGCGTTTTTCGTCAGCCTCTCAATCAGCCCTAGCTAGAGTGATTGCTTTGGGCTGACATTTGGTTTTGGCTACAAATTTTACGAGTGGATGCCCTTCGCACTCAACCTTTGCTATTTCTTTAGCCAGGGGAATTCAGGCTGGTATACTCCCTATTTAAAGTCCCCCAGCCAGATTACAGGGTGAAAATTTACTCGTATTACTACAAGCTACAAGGAAGTTAGGGCTTCACTTGATTCACCCAGTATTTCTGAAAGGTTTTCCTGAAAACCAAATTCTACAAAGTTGCATACAAACTACAAGCATACATAATAAATTAATAAATTATGCAAGTACATATTTGGAAGGCCATTCCAGAGTTTCAGTGGTTAGAAATCTAACAGAATAAACAATAGAATAATTATATTTTGTTTATTTTTCTCAAATAGGACTGAAACCGCGGCAGTCGAAACATTACCTTCATTATCCATTATAGATTACCTAAATAAGTAAATACCTATTATACGAGTATACAAGTCAATCTAGGCTAAGGTGATTTTTGAAGAGACTCAGTTTGTTTGCAAGCTAATTTTTTAAGAAGGTCATTCAATCGCCTTACTTCTGCACCCCACCCCTCTAATGGATAAAACAAATAAATTATACCTCCGCAGGTGAGATGGTGAGAATTTTCGTCTCCTATCATAGAGCAGAATGAACACAGGAATAACAATAAATTCTTCATTTTGTGCGAGTGGGATTAAAGTCCCATTAGCCCTATGAATGAAATTGTTGTCTCTTCTTACGAAAATTCCGAGTGCTGAGCGGAGTCCAGTCTACAATGGTACCCTTTGGCCCTGTTAAGTTCTACTTTTTTAGAACAGAATCAAATATTTACCTACTGAAAAATCCCATTCTTCAAAACAGAATCAAATATTTACCTACTGAAAAATCCCATTCTTCAAAACAGAGTCAAATATTTACCTACTGAAAATGTCTCGGTAGACGGTCATACACTGTTCGGGATCATTCGGAATGACATTTCCGTCTATAATCGGCCCGAACGCGGTCTTGAACCGGGGACTCTCTATATCCACGGCCGTGATGTCCGACAGCCGCTTGTTCCGAAGACAGATGGACATTTCCGGGTCGGTTTCCGGACAGTTGAAATGTTGAGCAACCTGGAGCGTGTACTGGAGTGGATGGGTGACCAGCGACCACAGGGAGAGCGCGGAGCCGCTCAGCAGAATGGCGCGCTTGAAGAGATCTGAAACGGCGGAAATGAAACGGATTGAAACGGTGAAAATGGAAAAATGTGCTTAAATGAGCTGAATGAAACGGAAAAATTCGTTTGTTTGCAAGTAGACGTAGGTATATGTCAAATCTTGTAACTAACTTTTGAGGCACTTTTACAGGACCGACTGACTTAGCTCTTGCTAAGTGTATATCTTGGATGACAATATAGGATATTCTATAAAAATTAGGACGGTTGGATAAGCTGTGTTTACACACAGTCGACGGACGGCGGTGGTAAAGGGACTTTTCAGTCCTATCCCAGCAAAATAAAAAAGACATCTATATTCTATTCTACTTTTAAATTAAAATTTTACTTGTTTTTCTCGCGATACCGGTCTTGAAATCAGTTTGGAAATCTCACATCGGATGTAGTTGCTAAAACTCCCATGTTTAAAGAAATAATATGCATAATAGATAGCGAAAAAGTTACCAAAAATTGAACTCGTTTCTTGAGCTCTTTTTGAGAAAAAAGGATTACTCAAAAAAGAGTTAAAAACTCCAAAGAAAGAAGAAAGTTTATCAAGTGAGAGAGAATGAAATTTCTTTCTCTCTCTCTCTCTTTCTCCTTTCCCTCTCTTCTCCCTCTCTCCTTTTTCCTTCCTTTCTCTCTTTCCCTCTTATCTTTTCCGCCTTTCTCTCTCTCCCCCCTCTCTCCTTTTTCCTGTCTAGTTTCCCTTAAGTAAATGAACATGAAAAATAGAGAAAAGTGAAAAGAATTTTCCAAGTTCTCTCTCTTCTTTCTCTCCTCCTCCTCCTCCTCCGCTCCTTCTTTATCCTTTACTATTTTATCTCGAACTCTTCATTCATGTTTATGAAATGAACTGACAAACAAAATGGAAAACAAAACAAGGAAAAGAAGAAAGAAGAAGAAAAAGAAGCAAAGGAAGAAGAAGAAGAATAACAGGAGAATGAATGGGAGAGGAAAGAGAAAGAGAAGAGAGACCGGTAGGGAATGGAGGAAGGAAGAAGAAGCAGAAGAAAATGATGAAGAAGAAGATGATGAAGGAATAGGAGGAAAAGGAGAAGGAACAGAGAAGGGTGAAGACAGTTTTCTCACAAATATTTGAGAACATTTCACATTTCAAGTTTTCTGTGAGAGCTTTTAAAAGTAGAGAGAGGAAGAAGAAGAAGAAGAAGAAGAAGAAGAAGAAGAAGAAGAAGAAGAAGAAGAAGATGAAGGAATAGGAGGAAAAGGAGAAGAAGGAAAAGGAAGAGAGAAGGGTGAAGACAGTTTTCTCACAAATATTTGAGAACATTTCACATTTCAAGTTTTCTGTGAGAGCTTTTAAAAGTAGAGAGAGAGTGAGAGGGAGATAGGGAGAGAGAGAGAGGGAGGGAGAGATGGGAAAGGTATGTTTTTTTTTTTAAATAGTAAATCAACATCCTCTCTTTCCTCCTTCCTCTTCTTCTCTTTTCTGTCCACACCTTTCTCTCTCCCCTCTCTCTTCTCTATCTTTCTTTATGTCTCCTCCTTTACATTTCATTTTCTATTTCTGTCTAACCCTTTCCTATCCCTCCACATCCTTCTCTCTCTCTCTCTCTAACCCTTTTCGCTCTTTCTCTCTATTAATTTCGATTTTAAAATATAAAGTAGGTACCTACCCAGGAGATCTCCTTTTCAGCTAAAATTAAAACTCTACCATGTCTTCTTACTCTTCCTCTTCTTTTTCTTCCGCCTTCTCGTCCTTCTTTTTTAGTCTTTATTCTTCTTCTCCTCTTTGTTATCTTCTTCGTCTTCTTCCCTCTTTCTTCTCCTTCTCCTTTTCTATTCTTCTTATGTTTCTCCTTCTTCCTAAGGGAAGGTAGTATGTATTTATTTACCAGGTAGATATCTAGTTCTTCCTACGTTCTTTATTTGACTCAAGTTTTTGACATGAAAGAAATGCGAGTAGAAAAAGAAGAGGAAAATACTTGTAACTCTTTATTCTTCTTCTCCTCTTTGTTATCTTCTTCTTCGTCTTCTCCCCTCTTTCTTCTCCTTCTCCTTTTCTATTCTTCTTATGTTTCTCCTTCTTCCTAGGGAAGGTAGTATGTATTTATTTACCAGCTAGGTATCTAGTTCTTCCTACGTTCTTTATTTGACTCAAGTTTTTGACATGAAAGAAATGCGAGTAGAAAAAGAAGAGGAAAATACTTGTAAATTAGATCCCCCACAAAAACACAAATGTGAAAAAAAGGCCAAGTTCCTATCCGAAAATGTCGTCCTATAAAAGTGGTGAGATCAGAAAATTAAGGCCAAGTCTGCGTTCCCAGTTTTTCGTGTCTGCTGAAAATGCTGAATCTCTATTCCTTCAACCTTCTCTCAATTTCAACGCTATGTTTTTCCTTAGGGGTTTCACGTGCAATTAATTATTTATTGTTTATTCGAAATTTCGCAGGCATAATAAGCAAGTATAGCTTAACATATGGTCCAAATTTCGTGACAATACGGAACGCTATGTTTTTCCTTAGGGGTTTCACGTTCAATTAATTATTTATTGTTTATTCGAAATTTCGCAGGCATAATAAGCAAGTATAGCTTAACATATGGTCCAAATTTCGTGACAATACGTGCAAAATTAACAGAGTTATGATAGGGGTAAAAATGGCTCGAAATGTTTCGTGTAATATACACACTGGCGTGCTGAGGCCGGAACTTGGCCTGGCGCACTGCCGTGCGCCTAAATAAGAAGAGAGGGGAAGAGATGGGAGATAAAAAGCTAAGAGAATAGGAAAGAGAAACTACCTCTTTTTGCTTTATTATTATCTCTCTCTATCCCTCTTTCTTTCTCTTTTCCCCTCCTTCTTTTATTCTCCCCTCTCTTCTCCCTTTCTTCCCCCCTCCCTCTCTATCTATCTCTCTTCCTTTCTCAATCTCTCTCTTTCTCAGTTCTTTTTCTGTCAACGCTCATTCTTTTGAACATTTTAATGTCTCTTTTCTACCTATTATTCGTTTTAATTTCCTTTCTTCCCCCCTCCCTCTCTATCTATCTCTCTTCCTTTCTCCTTTCTCTATCTCTCTCTTTCTCAGTTCTCTTTCTGTCAACGCTCATTCTTTTGAACATTTTAATGTCTCTTTTCTACCTATTATTCGTTTTAATTTGCTTTACATTCTAATTTTCCCATCTTTTTTGTTTTTTGTTCTTTCTTTGTTTTTTCTCCGAAGTTTATGATTCGTTTCTTTGCGACGTGAAAACGTGATAAAGATGTTAACGGGTAGTGGCGTAGCTGTACTGGTGGCCCTGGGAGTCTTTTTACCTGAGGACACTTGGAAAGGATCTGGAGCAGAGTAGGCTGAAAAGAGGAAGAGGAAGGAAGAGGAGGAGGCGAAAGAAGAGGAGGAGAAGGAAGAGGAGGAGGCGAAAGAAGAGGAGGAGAAGGAAGAGGGAAAAGAGGAGGAAGACTAGGAAGAGGATCTATATTAGTAGAAGGAAAAAGAGGAGGAGGAGGAGGAGGAGAAGGAAGAGGAAAAAGAGGAGTAAAGATCTAAACTCTAGAGTAGAGCAGGAGGAGCAAGAGAAGAAAGAGGAGGAGGAAGAGGAGGAGGCGAAAGAGGAGAAGGAAAAAGAGGAAGAGGAGGAGGAACATTTTTTTTTCTGTAGCATTCTGATTGTAAGCTAGAGCTAAAAGTGGCAGGATTCTTAATTTTGAGCTAGAAAAGAGGAAGAGCAAGGAAGAGGAGGAGGCGAAAGAAGAGGAGGAGAAGAAAGAGGGAAAAGAGGAGGAAGACTAGGAAGAGGAGTATCTATATTAGTAGAAGGAAAAAGAGGAGGAGGCGGAGGAGGAGGAGGAGGAAGAGGAAAAAGATGAGTAAAGATCTAAACTCTAGAGTAGAGCAGGAGGAGCAAGAGAAGAAAGAAGAAGAGGAGGCGAAAGAAAAGGAGGAGAAGGAAGAGGAGGAGGAGGCGAAAGAAAAGGAAGAGAAGAAAGAAGAGGAGGAGGAGGCGAAAGAAAAGGAGAAGAAGAAAGAAGAGGAGGAGGCGAAAGAAAAGGAAGAGAAGAAAGAAGAGGAGGAGGAGGCGAAAGAAAAGGAGAAGAAGGAAGAAAAGGAGGAGGAGACGAAAGAAAAGGAGGAGGAGGAGGCGAAAGAGGAGAAGGAAAAAGAGGAAGAGGAGGAGGAGGAGGAGGAGGAACATTTTTTTTTTCCTGGTAGCAGTCTGATTGTAAGCTAGAGCTAAAAGTGGCAGGATTCTCTTCCACCCAACCCAGACAGTTTCTAACCAGACGAGACGTTTCCTTAAGGAAAAAAATAGCCCCTTAAGGAAAAAAGACGTTTCCTTCAGGGAAAAAATAGCCCCGTTTTATGCTGTCTATTATTCCATCAGCAGGAACTTTATTGAGCAATTATCCCGGGGATTTGGTCATAAATCTGGGGGGTAATTAAACATTAAATTTTGAGCTTTTCCACCCAACCCAGACAGTTTCTAATCAGACGAGACGTTTCCTGAAGGAAAAAAATAGCCCCTTAAGGAAAAAAGACGTTTCCTTCAGGAAAAATATAGCCCCGTTTTGTGCTGTCTATTATTCCATCAGCAGGAACTTTATTGAGCAATTATCCCGGGGATTTGGTCATAAATCTGGGGGGTAATTAAACATTAAAAAGACGCGCGGAAAATTTAACAGTTAATCATTCTTATGGCGTACTGGCAAAGCCGTAAAAAGAACTGGTGCGAACATCACACGAAATTCTATTAGGTGCTTATTCATTCATTATTTTATTTGAGATACAATATTTACTGCCGGCTAGTAACAGCCCGTTCACACTGCACGAGGTTTTCTTCGTTCGAAGTTACAATTTTTCCGAATTTCTTTGGTAATTCATTTGTAATTGATGATTCTCATGAAAAATATAACTGTCCAAATGTATTTTTTTCGTAAAGATCGTCAAAAATAATAAATAATCGGAAAAGATTTTTTTTAAAAAAGTATTTCTTCTCTGAGAAATTCGTCTCAAAGTGTGCGCGGGAAAAATAATGATATTCAAATTTTTAAAGCGTAGGGATGCTTGGCAACATTGCGTGGGACGTAACCAACCATGAAAAAAGAAATTCTTCTGGCTCTTGCTATCTTTAGAGCTGTTTGTCCCTACACCTAAACCTCGTGACCTCGTGTGATATCATATTCACAAAAACTGTGAAGAGAAAGAGACCAGCTTCACCACAGATAAATTTAATGTCCCAGCTTGAAGGAGGGCGCGTCTGCCTTATAAGCGCTAGATCGCTGGTTCGATTCAAGCCAGGGGCTCAGTTGATCCTTTGTTACAATTTTCTCTATACTTACCCTTTAGGGCTGTTTCTCCCTACACTTAAGCCTCATGTGATTATTCACAAAAAATTGTGAAGAGAAAGAGCTTCCCAGCTTGAAGGATAGCGCGTCTGCCTTATAAGCGCTAGATCGCTGGTTCGATTCAAGCCAGGGGCTCAGTTGATCCTTTGTTACAATTTTCTCTATACTTACAACATTCAATGTAGGTAAAGTTCGTTCTCCGAACGGCTGGTTTTCAACTATCCTGTCTTCCTTCTCTCTTCGATTTCGGAACGATAAGACCTTAGCAGTTACAGTTCCCTATATCAAACAAACCTCCCTTTTTTAAAAAGAATTAAAGATCTTGCAATAATAAAGTCAAATGCATACCTCACACACAAGTTGCGCTTGAGAGCACTTGAAATCTGTTCTCTTCAAAGTACAATAAACAACAAAGTCAGACAAAAAACATAAAAAAAAGTTGATGAAGAGAGAAAGGAATCAAAAAAATGTCCCGAATAATTTTCGTCAAGACTTGAAATCTTAAAAAAAAGGGGGGGATTTCACGGGCAATTATAAGCAGGGATGTAACTACGGGGCAGGAAATGGGGGGCATTACTGACAGAACCAAGTGGGGTCTAGGCCAAAGTTTCATCACAAAAAGATTCTCTCCCTTTTCTTCTTCCCCCTCCTTCTCTTCTTCTTTCTGTTCCTATTCTTCTTCCCCTTCGACTCCTTCTCTTCTCCTCTTCTCTCCCTTTTCTTCTTCCCTTCCCCCCTGCTCCACTTCTTCTTTCTGTTTCTCTTCTCTTCTTCCCCTTCAACTCCTTCTCTTCTCCCCTTCTCTCCGTTTTCTTCTTCCCCCTCCTTCTCTTCTTCTTTCTGTTCCTATTCTTCTTCCCCTTCGACTCCTTCTCTTCTCCTCTTCTCTCCCTTTTGTTGATGAAGAGAGAAAGGAATCAAAAAAATGTCCCGAATAATTTTCGTCAAGACTTGAAATCTTAAAAAAATAAAAAAAAGGGGGGGGGATTTCACGGGCAATTATAAGCAGGGATGTAACTACGGGGCAGGAAATGGGGGGCATTACTGACAGAACCAAGTGGGGTCTAGGCCAAAGTTTCATCACAAAAAGATTCTCTCCCTTTCCTTCTTCCCCCTCCTTCTCTTCTTCTTTCTGTTCCTATTCTTCTTCCCCTTCGACTCCTTCTCTTCTCCTCTTCTCTCCCTTTTCTTCTTCCCTTCCCCCCTGCTCCACTTCTTCTTTCTGTTTCTCTTCTCTTCTTCCCCTTCAACTCCTTCTCTTCTCCCCTTCTCTCCGTTTTCTTCTTCCCCTCCTCCCCTTCTTCTTTCTGTTCCTCTTCTCCTTCTCTTCTTCCCCTTCAACTCCTTCTCTTCTCACTTTCTCCTCTTTCTTCTTCCCTCTCCCCTCTTCTTATTTATGTTCCTTTTCTCCTTCTCTTCTCTTTCTTCTTCCCTCTCCCCCTCCTCCTCTTCTTATTTCTATTCCTCCTTATATTCTCCTCTTCCTTCCCATCTTCCGTGCCCCTAAGCTCTGCCCCTTCATTTTCTCGAGCCTGATCTACGATTTCGTACTCAAATGACAAGTGCGCCCTCAGGGGGGGGGATTTCACGGGCAATTATAAGCAGGGATGTAACTACGGGGCAGGAAATGGGGGGGCATTACTGACAGAACCAAGTGGGGTCTAGGCCAAAGTTTCATCACAAAAAGATTCTCTCCCTTTCCTTCTTCCCCCTCCTTCTCTTCTTCTTTCTGTTCCTATTCTTCTTCCTCTGCGACTCCTTCTCTTCTCCCTTTCTCTCCTCTTTCTTCGTTCCTTTCCCCCTCCTCCCCTTCTTCTTTCTGTTCCTCTTCTCCTTCTCTTCTTCCCCTTCGGCTCCTTCTCTTCTCCCCTTCTCTCCCTTTTCTTCTTCCCTTCCCCCCTGCTCCACTTCTTCTTTCTGTTCCTCTTCTCCTTCTCTTCTTCCCCTTCGACTCCTTCTCTTCTCCCCTTCTCTCCCTTTTCTTCTTCCCTCTCTCCTCCTCCTCTTCTCCTTTCTTTTCCACTCCTTCTCTTTCTATTCCTCCTGATAGTCTCCTCTTCTTTCCCATTTTCCGTGCCCCTAAGCTCTGCCCCTTCATTTTCTCGAGCCTGATCTACGATTTCGTACTCAAATGACAAGTGCGCCCTCAGTCTCAGTACTCTCAGTCCCTCACACAATTTTAATGCGTACCATTGTATTTCCGGTTTGTACATTTCCGCCGCTGAATTGTGATGTAAAGAAGAAGAAGAAGAAGAAGAAGAAGAGGAGGAGGAGAGGAGAGGAGGAGGAAGGGAAGAAGGAGAAGAAGAGGAGGAGGAAGAGAAAAAAAACAGGAGGGGAGAAAGAGGAAGAGGACAGAGGAGGGAGGAGGAGAAGGGCAAGAAGAGAAGGAGAAGAGGAAGAAGAAGAAAAAGAAGAAGAAGAAGAGGAAGAAGAAGATGAAGAAGGAGAAGAAGATGGGGAGGAAGAGGAGAATAGGAGGAGGAGGAAAAGAAGAGAGAGGAAGGAGGAGGAGAGAGAAGGGGAGAAGAGAAGGAGAAGGGGAACAAAAAGAAGAGGAGGAGGAAGAGGGGAAGGGGAAGGGAGAAGAAGAAGAAGAAGAAGAAGAAGAAGAAGAAGAAGAAGAAGAAAAAGAAGAAAACTAAACACCCAACAAAGCAGAAGAAGAGGAGTTGAAAGGTCCTTAAATTCCACATTTAGCGTTTAGGGGGGGTTGAAAAAATTTCAGTGTAAAAATAAACTACGTTCTGTAGCTACATAGGTAAGTGTAAGTGGTTCTTTATTTAGACTGTCAGCTTAGGACCAGAAATCTCGTTACGTTATGTTTATGTAATAATTGTAGGTAGGTAATACATTTGTATTTTGTAGGTATAGCTTGGTTTACATATAAACTCGTTTACGCACTTCTTTTAATTCAAGCAATGTCAGCTCCCATGGCGTAGTGGTCACTGCGCTCGCCTTGCACGCGGGAGACCTGGGTTCGATTCCCGGCGGGGTCAAGAAATTTGTGATCCGCGAATACCGCAGATACCGCGAGCCAACCGCGAATACCACGAGCAAACCGCGAATAGGTGACTTAGCACAGAAGAATCGATGAGGATTTTCCACTTATGAAAATGGAGGGGAAATTTGGAAATTAAGTCCAAACTTCAAACCTATGGTCAAAATGTAGGAGAATCCTCCCCTCAACCCCCTACATTTCCCCTGACCCCCTACATGGTTTTTGGTAGTAGGGGGTCAAGGGGAGGTTTCTTCAGACCTAGATTTTTTGTCAGAGCTCATTCTCTCTTCTGCTTTCAGACTGGAAGGTCTCTCTGCTAGTCTGCTCCCTCTCTCCTCTCTTTTTCAGCAAGAGTTTCTATTAGATTAGAGTATTTAAGATGACCAAGGAGTCTTTCCTATGTAACTTTTCACGAGAAATCAATCGGTGTACATGTAAGGGTTCTAGGAATCAATCAGTCCTAACTAGGGTGATTGCTTTGGGCTGACATTCGGTTTTGGCTACACAATATTACGAGCGGATGCCCTTCGCACTCAACCTTTGCTATTTCTTTAGCAAGGGAAATTCAGGCTGGTATACTCCCTGTTTATAGTCCCCCAGCCAAACAAAATAACTATCAAAAACTACCTACATAAAAAGCTGAAATTTGGTAACAATATTCCGAATATGTTCTCGATGTGCAATAAGAGAGGATTTGGCGAAGCACAGGGAACCTGCTAGATATCTAATAAAAAAACATGTGTAGGTTGAACCCTTCACAATGATTCTAAGAATTAGAAAAAAAGAAACGGATATAACGGGAAGACGTAAAGGGTGTAAATTACAGGATACAAGTCCCATTAAATATCGTCCAGAAATACATAATAAGTGCTAGATATCTAATAAAAAAAAAAATAAAAAAAAAAACATGTGTAGGTTGAACCCTTCACAATGATTCTAAGAATTAGAAAAAAGAAACGGATATAGCGGGAAGACGTAAAGGGTGTAAATTACAGGATACAAGTCCCATTAAATATCGTCCAGAAATACATAATATAATATGTTTTGTGTACCACCTACTTCTAACTTCTCAGAATAGCGGAATAGATTTGAGACTCCAATAGAGGTAGATGTTTTTTTATGTAGGTACTATGACAATTTATTCACAAGCACATGAAACATAGAGCTGAATCCTCCTTTCATCAATTATTTGCGGTAAAAAAAAGAGCTGAAAAAAATCTGCGTTTGCCTGAGATCGACCCCATAACTGCGAATATCGCGAACAATGTAGGTACTATGACAATTCATTCACAAGCACATGAAACCTAGAACTGAATACTCCTCGTCTAAAACTTCAGCTGAACTTTGTGTCGACTGAAGAGGAAACAGCTCAGGTCCATGGCATTTTCTTCAGACATTTTCATGGAAGTTTTTTTCTTCTGCAGGGTGTCTACCAAAATGGAAAAATAAAATTCCCTGACTTTTCTCGGTTTTCCAGTCCATTTTTTCCAAATTTCTAGTCTACTTTCCTCCTCGCCTAAAACTTCAGGTGAATAGCCGAAGTTTGTGTCAACTGAGGAGGGAACAGCTCAGGTCCATGGCATTTTCTTCAGACATTTTCATGGAAGTTTTTTTCTTCTGCCTACCAAAATGGAAAAATAAAATTCCCTGACTTTTCTCGGTTTTCCAGCCCATTTTTTCCAAATTTCTACTCTACTTTTTCAAGATTTTCCACCCTATTCCCACTGCGTCACAACAGATTTTTTTTTTTTTTCTTCAAGTAATGTTCCCAAGCCTGTTCAACATTAATTCTCCAATCTTTTTTCATCCCACCAGCGTAAGGGCTCAAGTCCTCCATTTGCACATGAAATAACTGCGCCGCACTCTTTTTTTTTGTAATTTTTCGGTCTACACATTCACACATCCTGGGGGATGAAGGTTAACACGAAAAGAATGAGGAACAGCCCTTAAGATGTGTCTCTAGACCTGAATCGAGCGAAGTCGATAAATAAAATTTAGAACCTACAAAGAAAATTTAGAAAAATTACAGGTTCAGTAAAGGAGGCTCTTACTGGTCTTAGTGGATTCTTAGAAGCTTAACCCATTCTTTAGGGCTGTTTGTCCCTACACCTAAACCTCGTGTGATATTCACAAAAATTGTGAAGAGAAAGAGACCAGCTTCACCACAGATAAATTTAATGTCCCAGCTTGAAGGATAGCGCGTCTGCCTTGTAAGCGCTAGATCGCTGGTTCGATTCAAGCCAGGGGCTCAGTTGATCCTTACTTACAACATTCAATTTAGGTAAAGTTCGTTCTCCGAACGGCTGGTTTTCAACTATCCTGTCTTCCTTCTCTCTTCGATTTCGGAACGATAAGACCTTAGCAGCTGTTACAGTTCCCTATATCAAACAAACCTCCCCTTTTTAAAGAATTAAAGATCTTGCAATAATAAAGTCAAATGCATACCTCACACACAAGTTGCGCTTGAGAGCACTTGAAATCTGTTCTGAGATGGAGACACAGGAAAAGGAGAAAAGGAAGGGGGAGAAGAAAGAGATGGAGACACAGGAAAAGGAGAAAAAGGAAAAGTAAGGAGTGGAAAAAAAGAAAAAGGAAAGGATGGGGAGAAAAATGGATTGAGGGAGGGAGGGGAAGGTCGAAATAGAAAAGGAGGGAGAGAGAGAAAGGAAAAGAGTAGGAACCAGAGGAAGAGAGAGAGAGAAAGATAGGGGAACAGAAAAAAAAAAGAAAGAAAGAGAGGGAGGGGGGGGGAGAAGGAGAGATTTTAAAAAAATCTTTGAAAAAGGAGAAGAAGAAGGAGAAGGAGAAGAAGAAGAAGAAAAAAGAGATGGAGACACAGGAAAACGAGAAAAAGGAGGGGGAGAAGAAAAGAAGAAAGAGATGGAGACACAGGAAAAGGAGAAAAAGGAAGGGGGAGAAGAAAGAGATGGAGACACAGGAAAACGAGAAAAAGGAGGGGGAGAAGAAAAGAAGAAAGAGATGGAGACACAGGAAAAGGAGAAAAAGGAAGGGGGAGAAGAAAGAGATGGAGTCACAGGAAAAGGAGAAAAAGGAAGGGGGAGAAGAAAAGAAGAAAGAGATGGAGACACAGGAAAAGGAGAAAAAGGAAGGGGGAGAAGAAAGAGATGGAGTACAGGAAAAGTCTTTTTCTGTCTCTCTTCCTCCTCTACCCTTCTCTCTCTCTCTTATTCCCTCTTGGTATTAGTATATTAACATGCAGTAAAAGGACCATTTTTCCATTTCCCCTAATAAATGGGTTATATTAGCTTTTTTTAAGAGGTTTGATAGAGCCTCTATCAAACCTACTACAGTGCCCTCTATCATAGAGGGCACTGTAGTAACTGTTAAGAATACATCGACCTGAAAGGGAAGAGAGATGGAAAACAAGATAGAAGAAAGCCAACAGTTCCGAGAACGAAGCTCATCTCTTTAGGAGAAAACCCGTTTCAGGTGGGAATCGAACCCGCGGCCTAGCAGCGTTCACAAGGTAGATACGCAACCCTCCAGTCACTCTAATGCCTCAAGATATGAAATTTGACAGAAACAGAAGGAAGGAGACAGTCTCTCTCTCTAGAGAGAGACGAAAGAAGAAGAAGAAAAAGAAGAAGAAGAAGAAGAGAAAGAAGAGGAAGAAGAAGAAGAAGAAGAGAAAGAAGAGGAAGAAGAAGAAGAAGAAGAAGAAGAAGAAGAAGGAGGAGAAGAAGATGGGAAGGAAGAGGAGAATTGGAGGAGGAGGAGGAGGAGGAAGAGGAGAGAGGAAGGAAGAGGAGAGAGGAAGGAGGAGGAGAGAGAAGGAGAAGGGGAACAAAAAGAAGAGGAGGAGGAAGAGGGGAAGGGGGAAGAAAAAGAAGAAGAAAGAAGAGGAAGATGGGGAGGAAGAGGAGAATAGGAGGAGGAGGAAGAGGAGAGAGGAAGGAAGAGGAGAGAGGAAGGAGGAGGAGAGAGGAAGGAGGAGGAGAGAGAAGGAGAAGGGGAACAAAAAGAAGAGGAGGAGGAAGAGGGGAAGGGGGAAGAAAAAGAAGAAGAAGAAGAAGAAGAAGAAAACTAAACACCCAACAAAGCAGAAGAAGAGGAGTTGAAAGAGGAGAAGTAGGAGAAAGGGGAGAAGAAGAGGAGGAAAAGGAAGAGGAAGAAAGAAGAGAGGAGGAGGAGGAAAAGGAAGAGGAAGAAGAGCAGAAGAGGAAAGCACGAGCACAGAGTACAATGGAATTAGTTGATTGCCCAACTGCTGTTAGGCATAATGAGGTCCTTAAATTCCACATTTAGCGTTGGGGGGGGGGGGTTGAAAAAAATTTCAGTGTAAAAATAAACTACGTTCTGTAGCTACATAGGTATGCGTAAGTGGTTCTTTATTTAGACTGTCAGCTTAGGACCAGAAATCTCGTTACGTGTTAATGTAATAATTGTAGGTAGGTAGGTAATACATTTGTATTTTGTAGGTATAGCTTGGTTTACATATAAACTCGTTTACGCACTTTTTTTAATTCAAGCAATGTTTTTTTTTATATAAAATTTACACATATTTTGTACCAAATCTTGTTTAGGCTGCCGGGTTAAAGGGACTTTTCAGTCCAATTCAGGCAGTATAAACGGGCATATTCATCCTAAAAGTTAGTAGTTGACCTCATTTTTATTTCATTTAATGCTTTAATTATTTATTATTTAATGACTAAATGCTATTATTTAATGACTAAATGCTATTTTACGCGGCCTTTATTATTTTTTTTTATTTGGCATTTTCGTATTTTTATTAATATTAAGGTCTTACATAAAAAACTACACCAGTGGTGTAATGGTTAGCGCGGTAGACTTCGAATCTAGAGGTTGGTGGTTCAACTCTAAGACAAAACATTTGTCGAAGTGTATTAGGTTTGATTTTCAAACGGGGCAAACTTTATCCTAAACAGATAAGGTTCGTTCTCGGAACGGCGGGCTTTCTCCTATCCTGTCCTCCTTCACTCCTCGATTTCGGGACGGGGACTTTTCAGTCCAATTCAGGCAGTATAAACAGGGCATATTCCATTCTATCCTAAAAGTTAGTAGTTGACCTCACTTTTATTTCATTTAATGCTTTAACTATTTATTATTGAATGACTAAATGCTATTTTACGACAGCGGCCTTTTTATTATTATTTTTTTTTTATTCGGCATTTTCGTATTTTTATTAATATTTAGGTCTTACATAAAAAACTACACCAGTGGTGTACTGGTTAGCGCGGTAGTTTTCGAATCTAGAGGTTGGTGGTTCAACTCTAAGACAAAACATTTGTCGAAGTGTATTAGGTTTGATTTTCAAACGGGACAAACTTTATCCTAAACAGATAAGGTTCGTTCTCGGAACGGCGGGCTTTCTCCTATCCTGTCCTCCTTCACTCCTCGATTTCGGGACGATAAGACCTTTGTCATTACGGTTCCCTCATATTCTTCTTCCTAGGCTTTTCCTATTTAAATAGGGTGGGCGTTTCTTGTCAGACAGTTCCCCCTACAAAAAAAAGAAAGAAAAAAAAAAAAAAACTCACCATAGCTAGGGGATAGGAGTGGACTCAACATGAGAAAGTTGATAGAGGCCGCGCCTGTTCCATGGCCCATTAGCGTAACACTGGTGGGATCACCGCCAAAATGTTCAATATTGTCCTTAATCCATTGTAAGGCCGCCACTTGATCCATGATGCCGAAATTGGTGACCGTACTTGAGCCGACACCCGGCCTCAGGAACCCTGGAAATGGAACCATTTTGTTAGTATTACGGCCTGAGGAATCTTGGAAATGAAATCCGACACCCGGCCTCAGGAACCCTGGAAATGGAACCATTTTGTTAGTATTACGGCCTGTGGAATCTTGGAAATGGAATAAACATACTTCCACAAGTCCATACTAACTTTATGGCCTGAGGAACCCTGGAAATGAAACCATTCTGTTAGTATTGCGGCCTGTGGAATCTTGTAAATGAAACGAACATACTTACACACGTCCCTAATAATTTTATAGCCTGAGGAACCCTCGAAATGAAATAGACATTTTATCAGAGTTGCGGTCTAAGAAATCTTGAAAATGAAATGAACATCAATTATTCGATGCCCTATGACCGCAGGAATCCTAGAAATGGAACAGACACTTTGTAAGTTTCGCACTATTGCAGCCTAAAGAATACTGAAAATTAACTATGTAAGTTACATCAAATCCCTACAGAATGAGGAATCTTGAAAATGAAATGAACACGTTGTGTTGTGTTCCAATCCACTCGACTTTACAAATTCATCATAAGTATCATAACAAATTAAGGTCTTTAGACTAACAGAACAGTTATTTTGTCGCCTATGAAATGCCGCCACTGGTTAGTATTACGGCCTGAGGAATCTTGGAAATGAAATCCGACACCTGGCCACAGGAACCCTGGAAATGAAACAATTTTGTCAGTATTACGGCCTGTGGAATCTTGGGAATGGAATAAGCATACTTCCGCAAGTCCCTACTAACTTTATGGCCTGAGGAACCCTGGAAATGAAACCATTCTGTTAGTATTGCGGCCTGTGGAATCTTGTAAATGAAACGGACATACTTACACACGTCTCTAATAACTTTATAGCCTGAGGAACCCTGGAAATCAGAGTTGCGGTCTAAGAAATCTTGAAAATGAAATGAACAAAGGTACATCAATTATTCGATGCCCTATGACGGCAGGAAAACTAGAAATTGAATAGACACTTTGTAAGTTTTGCACTATTGCAGCCTAAAGAATACTGAAAATTAACTATGTAAGTTACATCAAATCCCTACAGAATGAGGAATATTGAAAATGAAATGAACACGTTGTGTTGTGTTCCAATCCACTCGACTTTACAAATTGATCATAAGTAGGTATCATAACAAATTAAGGTCTTTAGACTAACAGAACAGTTATTTTGTCGCCTATGAAATGCCGCCACTGGTCGCTACCTACGTAAGGTCGCTTATGAAATGCCGCCACTGGTCGCTACCTACGTAAGGTATTTCGTGTCTATGTTTCGTCAAAGTTTCAACTTCAAAGACATTTCAAGAAAGAAACAAACAAAGGGAAAAGATAATATTTGCAATCGTTTTTCGATTGCAAATATGTATTTCAACGGGTTATTGTGTCTCTTCTCGCCGAACTGATGAGAGGCATACTACGGGATGGGCATGCTACGACAGACACCACATGCGTCTAATGTAGCAGTTGTTTCATTGCTACGAAATAAAGACGGCGAAACAACATTGGTGGAGACGCCAAAACTCCCATATTTTTTCTGTCGCACGACTTTCTCTAGTTCATTCTCTTATTCTGGGTCCTTCTTTCTGTGATTATCTTCCTCTATCTATTTTTCGTTTTATCCTCTTCTACTTTATTATTATTATTATTATTATTTGTCATGACTCAGGGCAAAATCAACGGGTTAAGGCATAAAAAAGTCATAAATATGGCGCACAAATAAAATTGAATCTATAATTCTTTTGCGGATATTTTACGCCTCTATCTTTCCTACAAATTCATCATAAGTATCATAACAAATTAAGGTCTTTAGACTAACAGAACAGTTATTTTGTCGCCTATGAAATGCCGCCACTGGTCGCTACCTACGTAAGGTATTTCGTGTCTATGTTTCGTCAAAGTTTCAACTTCAAAGACATTTCAAGAAAGTCGCATGCCGCGAGACATAAGAATAATTAATTCTTGCTTTTCCTTTCCTTCTAGTGCAGGGGTTCTTAAACTTTTTGAAATAGTGGACCACTAATAAAAACCCAATTCTTTGCGGACCACTGTTATGATAACTGTCACCGTCTTGTGGAAATAGTGTGAAGGCCAGTGAGAGGAGATGAATTTTATTTCAGTTCAGGCTTAATATTTCATCTTTACATGCAAGTAATTAAAACAACCACTTCATATTAATGACAGATTAAAACGAGTATTCCGCCAGCCTAGTTAGCTTAGTTGGTAGTGCGTCTGCCTTGTAAGCACTAGGTCACGAGTTCGATTTCCGCAAGGGGCGAATTTTATCCTAAATAGGTAAAGTTTGTTCGCGGAACAACTGACTTTCTACTGTTCTGTCCTCTTTCTCTCTTTGATTTCGAGACAATAAGACCTCCCTCTAAAAAAATCTCCAATCAAGGGGTCCCCAAAGAGGTGTGTTTATTAGTGGTCCGCCACTTCAAAAATGTTAGAAACCGCTGCACTCGTGGAATGAAAAGAATGAACTTTTCGAAGTAAATGACCTCGTAATGAGAACACAAGGGGGTGGGGGCAGCCTCTACAGTAACAGTGTAGAGTCTACACTTTGTTCATTGTAGAGCCTCTGACTTATGGGATACAAAAGCTTCTTGAGACAGAGAAAAAAGGAGAAGAAGAAGGAGAAGAAGAAGAAGAAAAAAGAGATGGAGACACAGGAAAACGAGAAAAAGGAGGGGGAGAAGAAAAGAAGAAAGAGATGGAGACACAGGAAAAAGAGAAAAAGGAAGGGGGAGAAGAAAGAGATGGAGACACAGGAAAAGGAAAAAAAGGAAGAGGGAGAAGAAAGAGATGGAGACACAGGAAAACGAGAAAAAGGAAGGGGGAGAACAATAAAAAGAGGATGGGGAGAAAAATGGATTGAGGTATGAATGGAAAGGGGCGAGATATAAAGGGAGAAAGAGAGAGAGAGAGAGAGAGAGAGAGAGAGAGAGAGAGAGGGAGGAAAATGAATGGAAAGGGGCGAGATATAAAGGGAGAGAGAGAGAGAGAGAGAGAGAGAGAGAGAGAGAGAGAGAGAGGAAGGAAAAGAGTAGGAACGAGAGGAGGGGAGAGATGGAGAAAAGAGAGAGAGGGAGGGAGGAAGGGAGAGAGAGAAGGAGAGAGAGGAACAGAAAAAAATGAAAAAAAAGAAAGGGAGGGAGAGGAGACAGAGAGGGAGGGAGGGAGAGATTAAAAAAAATCTCAAGAAATATTTAGGAAATAAATATTATAAAAATAAGATAAATCTATCTTACCTAAAATGCCCAGTCTAAAGTTGAACGTAACCACAACCATATTGGCATAGCTTGCTAGCACAAATCCATCATAAATATTGCCAGATCCAAATGAATAGCTCTCTCCATGTATAATCACCAGAACTGAGTGCCTCCGGTAAGTTCGGCTGGAATCTGTAAAACCAAATTAAATACAATAAGATTTAAATAAAAGTTCTTAAAAATCTTCTTTTTCTTCGCCTTTTCCGGTGTACAGACGAGGTCGGTGATCCAAATGAATAGCTCTCTCCATGTATAATCACCAGAACTGAGTGTCTCCGGTAAGTTCGGCTGGAATCTGCAAAACCAAATTAAATACAAGAAGATTTAAATAAAATAAGATTTAAATACAATATTAGATGAGAACTTAAATACAATAAGATTAGGTGGCATAGCTAGGGAGCACAAATCCATCATAAATATTGCCTGATCCAAATGAATAGCTCTCTCCATGTATAATCACCAGGACTGAGTGCCTCCGGTAAGTTCGGCTGGAATCTGCAAAACCAAATTAAATACAATAAGATTTAAATAAAAGTTCTTAAAAATCTTCTTTTTCTTCGCCTTTTCCGGTGTACAGACGAGGTCGGCGTTTTTCGTCAGCCTCTTAATCAGTCCTAACTACTCTAACTAGGGTGATTGCTTTGGGTTGACATTCGGTTTTGGCTACACAATATTACGAGCGGATGCCCTTCGCACTCAACCAGCAAGAGGAATTCAGGCTGGTATTACTCCCTGTTTAAAAACTACCTAAATAAAAAGCTGAAATTTGGTAACAATATTCCGAATATGTTCTAGATGTGCAATAAGAGAGGATTTGGCGAAGCATGTGGGGAACCTGCTAGATATCTAATAAAAAAAAAAACATGTGTAGGTTGAACCCTTCACAATGATTCTAAGAATTAGAAAAAAGAAACGGATATAACGGGAAGACGTAAAGGGTGTAAATTACAGGATACAAGTCCCATTAAATATCGTCCAGAAATACATAATAACTATCATTTAAATTACATTGCCTACAGGACATTCGGGAAAAAATCGGATGAAACTCACGACAAAGGGGAACAGGTCCTAAGTAAGAGCCTAGGTACATACTGTTGTTTTGTTTTAAAATAATAATAAAATAAAAATTGCTTTGTTTTTATTTATTGGAGTTTTATTGCTCTCGGCGTGTCCTAATCAATTTGTACGCGATTTCACTTCGCTGAATCACACTCGATTCACGAGCAAAAAATTTGGCATTGTTTGGGATCGTTGAGAATACATCAAGTGTTGTAACATGCGAGACATTCCATGAATGTACGATTTTTCTTGTTCTTGTTCTTCTTCTTCTTCATAATGCAAATCATGTAAACTCGAGTGAAGAAGAAGAAGAAGAAGAAGAAAAAGAAGAAGAAGGAAGAAAAAGAAGAAGAAGACGATGAGAAATTTACGAAGCTAGCTATAGGTGTGATTAAATTATTGGTACACTAACAGTTGACGCCTACAAAGTGGAAATTGTTGGGTCTTCGCCCCAGGATGGCCCCGGAAGCTCAACAACTTTCCGGCCAAAGACCATCAATCCCCCTCAGTATTAGCAGATCCTTCTGCTTACACTGCTACAACAACTGAACAACAACAGCAGCATTAGTAGCAGCAAAGTGGAAACAAATATGTCAGCTCCCATGGCGTAGTGGTCACTGCACTCGCCTTGCACGCGGGAGACCCGGGTTCGATTCCCGGCGGGGTCAAGAAATTTGTATCATGCAAATGATTGATTCCGTGACTGGCTGTTGCGGGGCCCACTCAGCCTCGTGAGGAAAATGAGTAGCTATGACATATAAATGCGCATAGCGACCGGTGCCAGCATGGTAGGTAAACATTGAATTTTAGGATTATTGAGATATTGGGAAAATCCTACAAATGCTGCAGTGAGCACCAAAGTTGTGACATAATAACACAAAAAAACTGCATTTACATTTTTTTTTTACATTTACATTATTATTATTAATATTATTTTGAACAAACGAAGAAACTGCTGGGAAAAAGGGACTCTAATCCTATGTCAATGAAGTATTCTGAAAAAATCTCCATAAAGTGTTCGAATTCGAATTGTCACTGCTACAACAACAACATCTGGACAATCGCGAGCTGCTAGCTTTTCCAAAAGTTTACTAATTAGCGTCACTTACCCCAAGTACTCAGAACATTCAGGAGCAAAACGACCCACAGGGAATAGGGATGCATACATCCCCTTGAAAACTCTATAGCCCATGATCCCAAGCAAGAGCTCCTTTCAAAACTAGGATCTCTAAACCAACACTTCAATAGAACCCATTAGAAACTAGATTCTTTGTCCCTATTAGTGTTGACAACTGCTGTAGATAGGGCATTTTAGACCCTATTTATACTTGCCATTGGTAGGTAATTTCAGTAAATTGTTTACTGACACGCTAACCGTGAAGGTCACAGGTGGAAAACGCACATTGTTTCATAAAGGATTAATAAATTAAGAGAAAACGCTAATTAGAGGAGAGGCAATGAGTCTATTCTTTTAGGCAAGAAAGTCACAAACATATGTGATGTGTCATAGAGTCATAGTAATAGAGCATATGAGAAAAATAAATCACCTGTCCTAATTATGTACCCATTATAATATTGAAGCATGAACTTTGCACATGCACACTCAGGAGGCATCTAAACTGGAAATTGTGGCACCTTTACATGAGAGAAACAATAATTAAAATTTTATTGATGAGCTGCGCATAGTTTGGATTGTCACAATGACGCAATATACTACTCAGACAGAATTGTTAGATTAATATTAGATTGAAATGATTGAAATTTAATAGGTGATACTGCCATTGAACTTGTAAATCACTAAATTCCACTTATTCCTCCTGATTCTATCAGGATGTAATTTGTCCATTCTTCCTTTCACGGGAAGGGCCTACTACCGCACAGACTACACGAGTCTTAGTAGTGGTTTCATTGCTACGAAAAGAAAATTAAGCTATGAGACACTCATCTTTTAACAGGGGCTGAAAAACTTGAGCGAATGTCTTAATCAAAGTCCACATCTCTTTCCCCTCTGATTTCAGGCCCTCTCGCGAGCTCCCTCCAAATGTTCCACCTCCTCCGCGCCTCGCCCTCCCTCCCCCTCTCCCTCCCTTCACATCAACATCTCGGAGCTCTATGATATTGGTGTATTCTTTGCTACTCATGGTCACTTGTAGGAGGAGCAGGAGCAATAGTCCAGTAAATAGAGCTCCACAAGATGCCATTGTTACATTTAATTAAAAACCTTTGACATTTAAAGTCTGAATGTTGCGGAGGCAAATTAACAACGTACTATGAGCTTTTCTTTTTTTATAATTCTTTCAATTCACCTTTTTAAACAATTGACTACTGGTTATAGTAAGTTGAGTTTGGTTATGCTTTTTAAAATATAAACATTATTGGTAGGTAACATTTAATACTTGGTAGTTTCTTTAATTGACACAAATGTAATAACTTCATTTTTGTTTTAAAAGGTTTTTAGTGGGTTTGATTATGGTTCACTGATGAAGATGAGTCAATAAATAACTAATATCAACAAATAGGTATGAAATATCAAAAGGAAGATATTGAAGGTCTACAGAAATGAGCCCCTAGCTTGCCCATTTCAACTTTTAACACATCAAAGCTGATGAACTTGCAATCCTCGGGTAAAAAGAGCGCCAAAGTTTTCAACAAATCTTGAACTTAATTTAATAACCTTATGAAACAAACATTCATTTTCTTTTCTTCTTCAAGTAGTCCCTGAGTCCCTGGTAGCTTATAGCTTTGGATCTACTTCAGAAAATTTCTATAGGTAGAAGTGAAAAAAAAAAAAAAAAAAAAAAAAAAAAAAAGGCATCCAGAAGTAAGCGGACTTTTCAGTCCCATCTGGGCAGAATAAGTTATTTAGTCTTTTCTCGCCTATCATAAATTTCAGAGTTTTAGACTGTCGAGGTAGAATAGAATAGAATATATCATGCTTATCCTGCCAGAATAAGACAGAAAAGTACCTTTACTCCCGCGGTCTTATGTACATATTTGGTAAAACAGGTAGGTAGTCCCATTACTTCAACAGTTTATTGAAAGCACCGTTTTAAAGTTTAGCGTCAATAAATTCCCCCTGTTCCCGACATCACACACGGAAACATCACCACATTGTTTCTTTCTATTTTTAAAAAGGCATCAACACCAGGGCCGCATTTAGGGTGACCTGAACCCCCTCCCCCTAGGACCTAAGGCAAAAAGCTCTGAGGCATAGGGCAAACTGCCCTAAAAGTTAATTTAAGCTTATACGAATCTGTTATAGCAATGATATTGCTTATATATTTAATAATTTTTCCCAACATTTCATAGCTAGGATTTATAATGAACCATAACCTTGATAACCCAGGATTACCCAATGCACAATGGAGGGGCTACCTCTATATTGTAACAATAAAAACCATGTAAAAAGGTGCTCTATTAAACTGTTGGTGTAATGGAACAACTTGTCCTAAGCTGAGAGTCTAAATGAAGCACTACTTATACCCCTTTAAAGGGGGTAGTCAGACTTTATCGGGTATGAGTATGAACTAAGGAATCTTGATAACATCCTGGATACGGGCCTGCTGCACACATATTTCGTTCACAAAATCATCTGCGGAGTCCTGAGGGAGCGATAAATTAGCATATTCTTAGCGTGAATGCAGTTCGTAAAGTTTTCGAACAAACAACTTGCACCAAGATAATAGGAGTTCGGAAAGTTTGTCTTGTCCCGTCCTTTAAGGGGACTTGTCAGTCCTAAGGTATACTCTATTTCACTGAAACTGTACAAGGTAAAATAGACTAGTCCTACAAATGAATAACTCCCGAGCCTAAGGTGATTTCACTAATTCCATAATTTTTCAGCCCTGTACAACGGGAGTCCTTTTCTGGGACACTCTGTAGATATACTTATGTTCAAATTATACAGGAGGAAGATACGTTCGCGTTTAACCCGTTATGTTTTGAGAGACAAGTGGCAGCCCCCATTCACTCGAATCAGATAAGTGGGACTGTGTGCCAAAAATAAAAAAAGAGGAGATTTTAGGCCTTAGTTTTTTTTCGATCTTATCTTCAAAGGAACTTTTTATAAACCTGTTCATTCGTGTTCGAATTTCCGGAGTAAAAAAAAAAAAAAAAAAAAAAAGGAAGGAAAAAATAATAAGATAATAAATGATACCAAGCAAGTACAAAAACAGCTAAATAATGTGAATGGTAAAATAGAACGGTGTTTTACTCTAGCTGATGAAATGATATTCAGGGATGTTTCTAGAGATGAAATGTCTAGAAAAGCGTACAAATATTTAGTTACTCTTCATACAGATTGTAATGATATTGTGAAAGTTGTTACAGAAATAGGTAACTTGAAGAAAGAAATGAAAAACCTAGAAGAACAAATTGATCTATTGTGTAGTAAAAACATTGGAGAAAACTTGTTGCAGATACAAAAAGACATTCAACACATGAAGAGTGAAAGCACTGCTCTAGTAAATCAATTGAAAGCACAAAGCTTGGGATAACAAATAATTGGTCTGGGTTTTAAAATATTGTGTTTTATTGTGATACCTTCAACGGATACATATTTCTTTGAGATTCATGTATCTGCAAGAGCCAGTGATAGGTTCTTTTCAAGCCTCGTTTATTCAATAAATACTCACAGAACATTTTTTATAATTATGTAAGTAAATTAAATTAAGGAATACAGTAATAGATCAGTTGCGCTTACTTGTGTGATGTTTCAAAGTCATAGAGCAGGAAAAATGAGGACCAATGGAATTTTTCTTTTTCTTCTACGACTTCTAGATACCGAGATAAATCGATTTAAATAATACTGATAAATCGTAAAGTTTGCCGTCACGACATATGCTCCCGTAGGCGATGACGTCATAATTCATGACTCCCGCTTCGTTTGTTTGTGCGCAAGCGTTTCTGCGCATTTTGACATTAAGTCTGACGTCACAACTCTTTGAACTTTTTAATTAAAACGGCAATTAAAAATTGAATTTTCGACCTTTTAAAGTTACTTTTTCGGAGTTTTGACTTCAGATTTGGATTTTTCACAACTTTTTACGTAGGAATCGACCACTTATTAATAATTTTTACCCATTTGCAACTGCTCCATTGTGCCGCAAAGATTGCGGTTTAGCAGACCATCGAAACGTGTATGGTGGGAATATCTTCTGACTGAGGTCTGTCAGACTGTCTGGGAGATCTGTGGGTCTAAAGCTTTTCTGGCCACACACATTCCGTCTGACAGACCGCGAAAGGTCTGAGCGTGAGGCCAGCCATTCACTATCAGGTAAACCTGACAGGTACGGCTGAAAAGGCCCACGTGTCAGGTTTACCTGATAGTGAGTGGCTGACACAAGTGGCATAGTTCTGAAGGAGCTCTTCCACCCTTCTTACTCCTCGTGTGTAGAGAGCCTTGAGAAGTTTTGTGGAAACAATTTAACGCGTTCGCCATCACATCGTAAAAACTCAATTAAAAAGAAAAACTGTTCAGAAATTAAGAACCATAATAAAATTGATTCCCGTGCATAGAAGTGCACATTACAACTTCTCTCATAATTCTTAACAATCTTAACAAGAACATGTTGAATACTTGAATGTGTATGTAAAATGTGCATATGATTATTTGGGTCTAGTTTTCTCTCCTAGGAGAGTGGGATAGACTAAATCAATACGACAGAATAGACCCTTGTAGACCTAGCTAGATTGTTTACTTTTCTAATTGCCCAGAAAAAAAAAAAAAACCTTTCGAACGAGACCTTTCCGTCTCGTTCGAGTTTTTAGTGGTAGGTACTAAAAACATTAAATATATTTTTCCCCATCTAAAAGGCTGCCTGAGTAAAAAGGAAATACCTATCAACTAGTTCTCCCGAATTATCTGAACTCATCAAGACTTCATCTAAAGAAGGTACAATATATCCCTACTTTTTAAGAAATTAATTTCCTTCAAACTACTCATCTCATCTTTCTCGTGAAACCAACCTTAATTTACCTAAAAGCGAAACAACTCAGAGGGAAAGTCCTTTCTGAGAATTTCGTTCTTTTTCTGAGAATTTAATTTTTCTTTTTAAGAATTTAATTTTTCTTCTTGAAAATGTTGATGCTACTTACATTATCTACCTCATAGTAAAATGATGAGGTTATAAATGGGAGTTTTTTATGCTTAGGAATAGTTGGCAATTTTTAATATATTGAAAATATACCTTAAAAAAGTTTCCTTTAAGTTTTTAAAGCAAGGGGAGGAAAGTTGGTAAAAAAAGAGTGATTCTTAAAAAATAGTTGTCTGTTCTATAATACCTATATTTGAAGAAATGGACAGCATTGGGCAGAAAAGAACCATTCATCAGGGGAATTGATGCCTTATGGATGGTTCTTTTCTGTTTAATGCTGTCCAAATTTGGTTTTCGGTTCCTACTTCTACCTCTAAAAAATTGTACCTAGGACTTGATAATACAATTTTATACATATTATAATTTCCCAAATTTAAATAAATAATATAACAGGTGAATGATATGGTAAAGAAGAGAATTAGATAAACTAAATTTAGAGCTTTGCGAATGAATTACAAGATTTAGAAGTTAAAAGACCTACTTAATAAATGATCATTAAGATAATTATTCCAAGGTGAAACTCAGAATTTATTACGCGAAAGGCACCACAAATCTTGAACGTTGCTTCAGTTTTTCACCCCGCAAAAAATGTACACAAGTGAATAATGATTGCTGTGATTCTCAACAGTTTTTTCTCAATTCCTTGGATGAATTTAAAGTTCAACACAAGTTAATAATCAATTCATAATGATCGCTCGTTTTCGACAAGAGGGCACAGTTAGACCAGTGATAACACTTGCTTGTTATGCAGAAGGTTAAGGGTTCGATCTCCACCGTCGACAAAAAATTTGTACTCCTTTTTCAATTGAAAATATTTTGGCGGGTTACTTTCAAGAGGGCACAGTTAGACCAGTGATAACACTTGCTTGCTATGCAGAAGGTTAAGGGTTCGATCTCCACCGTCGACAAAAAATTTGTACTCCTTTTTCAATTGAAAATATTTTGGCGGGTTACTTTCTGTTGTTCTCAACTTGATCCAGCACTTAAATGGGAAGTATACTAAGGAACATACTACGGGATGGGCATGCTACGACACAGACCACACGAGCCTAATGTAGCAGTTTTTAATTGAGAGTCATCTTTTTTTCCTCAGTATACTTAATTTTTACTTTCTATTACTACAGTATAGCGGAGCTATACTAGTAATGAAAGTATTGCAATCGGTCCAAATTTTTATTTTTACTATTTCTATGGTCTCTAAACGAGGTGTGAGACTTCATTCCCTTGATGGCTTCGTTGATCCAGCACTTAAATGGGAAGTATACTAAGGAACATACTACAGGATGGGCATGCTACGACACAGACCACACGAGCCTAATGTAGCAGTTTTTAATTGAGAGTCATCTTTTTTTCCTCAGTATACTCAATTTTTACTTTCTATTACTACAGTATAGCGGAGCTATACTAGTAATAGAAAGTATTGCAATCGGTCCAAATTTTTATTTTTACTATTTCTATGGTCTCTAAACGAGGTGTGAGACTTCATTCCCTTGATGGCTTCTTTATTTTCAAATCTGTCCCCTCGAATGCCTCCCTAGACACAGATAATTCTAGCGACAGTGTTAAACATTTTTACTATTTCTATGGTCTCTAAACGAGGTGTGAGATTTCATTCCCTTGATGGCTTCTTTATTTTCAAATCTGTCCCCTCGAATGCCTCCCTAGACACAGATAATTCTAGCGACAGTGTTAAACAAGGAACACTTTTAAATAAGGCAATAAGCAATTATTGAGAGACACTAAACTTCACACTAAAGAGTCTAAAGACCAGTGAGACAACCCTCTTGTCTTAAGTACAAGTTTAGTATAGGATGCATCATAATCATTATGCTTCATAAAGACACCTAAATAAGACACTACCTTACTCTCTCTCTCTCTCACTCTAATGCCTCAAGATATGAAATTTGACAGAAACAGAAGGAAGGAGACAGTCTCTCTCTCTCTTTCTCTCTCTCTCTCTCTCTCTCTCTCTCTCTCTCTCTCGAGAGAGAGAGAGAGAGAGAGAGAGAGAGAGAGAGAGAGAGAGAGAGAGAGAAAGAGAGAGAGAGACTGTCTCCTTCCTTCTGTTTCTGTCAAATTTCATATCTTGAGGCATTAGAGTGAGAGAGAGAGAGAGAGTAAGGTAGTGTCTTATTTAGGTGTCTTTATGAAGCATAATGATTATGATGCATCCTATACTAAACTTGTACTTAAGACAAGAGGGTTGTCTCACTGGTCTTTAGACTCTTTAGTGTGAAGTTTAGTGTCTCTCAATAATTGCTTATTGCCTTATTTAAAAGTGTTCCTTGTTTAACACTGTCGCTAGAATTATCTGTGTCTAGGGAGGCATTCGAGGGGACAGATTTGAAAATAAAGAAGCCATCTCAGCTATGAGTGGTTTGAAGATCGTCCGTCTACAAGTACAAGCTCGATGCTGTTTGCTTTCTGTTCCACTCTTCAACCCAAGACCATTACAAATCTATCGCAGGACCACAAGTAAAATAGAAGTGAAATATAATTCCTTTTTTTGTTTAAAGTAAGCACTAAACACATACCTATGTAGTTCTTTTTCTTCAAATCGCCCCTGAACGCGAAGAGAGAGAACTCTTGTACACACATTTCGCTAGGTTTCTATTTTTACATCATCGTGTGCTCCTCCTCTTCCTCTTCTCCATCTCTCTCACCTTAACGACACAAACTAAATACGACATTCCGGGGAAGCAAAACTTAGAAACGACAGAAGAAGAAGAATGCTGTTTGCTTTCTGTTCCACTCTGTTTTCAACCCAAGACCATTACAAATCTATGGCAGGACCACAAGTAAAATAGAATTCCTTTTTTGATGCTTAAAGTAAGCACTAAACACATACCTAGTTCTTTTTCTTCAAATCGCCCCTGAACGCGAAGAGAGAGAACTCTTGTACACATATTTCGCTAGGTTTCTATTTTTACATCATCGTGTGCTCCTCCTGTTCTCCATCTCTCTCACCTTAACGACACAAACTAAATACGACATTCCGGGGAAGCAAAACTTAGAAACGACAGAAGAAGAAGAAAACGAAGAGAGGGGAAGAAGAAGACGTAGAAGACGAAGAGAGGGGGAGAAGGAAGAAGAAGACGACGACGAAGAGAAGGGGAGAAGGAAGAGAGGGAAGAAGAAGATAATGATGATGAAGATGAGAATGAAGAAAAAGACGAAGAAGATGAGAGGGGGGGGAGGAGGAGAGGACAAGGAGGAGAAGAAGAAAGAAGAAGAAGAAGAAGAAGAAGAAGAAGAAGAGGAGGAGGTAGAAAACGAAGAAGATGATGAAGAAGAGAGAGAAAACGAAGAATAAGAAGAAGATGAAGCATAGTTGGAAAGAAACGAAAGAAGCAGAAGAAGTCGATGTGGTGGAAGATGAATAAAAATAGAAGAAGAAGAAGATGAGGAAGAAGAAGAAGAAGAAGAGAAGAAAGAGGAGGAGGAGAAGGAGGAGGGGAGTCATGAGCACATGTTGGAAACTAAATGTGCTATGACACGTGCGAAATGACTTGTTATTTTTCTCTCTTGTGTCATTAGAAGACGAAGAGAAGGGGAGAAGGAAGAGAGGGAAGAAGAAGAAGATAATGAAGAAAAAGACGAAGAAGATGAGAGGGGGGGGAGGAGAGGACAAGGAGGAGGAGAAGAAGAAAGAAGAAGAAGAAGAAGAAGAAGAGGAGGAGGAGGAGGAGGAGGAGGAGATAGAAAACGAAGAAAATGAAGAAGAGAGAGAAAACGAAGAATAAGAAGAAGATGAAGCATAGTAGAAGAAGAGGAGGAGGAGGAGGAGGAGGAGATAGAAAACGAAGAAAATGAAGAAGAGAGAGAAAACGAAGAATAAGAAGAAGATGAAGCATAGTTAGAAAGAAACGAAAGAAGCAGAAGAAGTCGATGTGGTGGAAGATGAATAAAAATAGAAGAAGAAGATGAGGAAGAGAAGAAAGAGGAGGAGAAGGAGGAGGTGGAGGAGGGGAGTCATGAGCACATGTTGGAAACTAAATGTGCTATGACACGTGCGAAATGACTTGTTATTTTTCTCTCTTGTGTCATTTCTTATACGTAATTTACCATGAGTGTGTTAACTCCTGATCTGATTTCTTGTCATATCATATTCGCTGGAGTTCGAAATAAGTTATATTATCTTGATCTAAATCAATCAATTCTCAAATTTCATGAGTGATAGTTTTATTTCAGAGAAGTTGACTGAAAATCAATCTGATTTAAAGATTTTTTTTAATGTTAAGATGGTGGTATTTTTGTACTCGGAGATGACCAAGATTTGCACTCTGTGCAATGTTGCATTCCATAATGAAAAAATAAAATGAATAATATGTGATATTGCAATAATATTGGGGGGGGGGGGGTAATAATAATCTAAAGACCCGTCCCCACTTGTCGTTTCAGAAAAAAATCGTGTCGTGTGTAGTGGGAACACTATCATTTAAATTACATTGCCTACAGGACATTCGGGAAAAAAATCGGATGAAACTCACGACAAAGGGGAACAGGCCCCAAGTAAGAGCCTAGGTACATAGGTACTGTTGTTTTGTTTTAAAATAATAATAAAATAAAAATTGCTTTGTTTTTAGTCCGTCCTTCCTTTATTATTACTAATAATAAAAGGTATAGGGGACGGACTATTGTATTCGCTTCGGTGTCGTCTGTTTATTGGAGTTTTATTGCTCTCGGCGTGTCCTAATCAATTTGTACGCGATTTCACTTCGCTGAATCACACTCGATTCACGAGCAAAAAAATTGGCATTGTTTGGATCTTTGAGAATACATCAAGTGTTGTAACATGCAAGACATTCCATGAATGTACGATTTTTCTTGTTCTTCTTCTTCTTCCATAATGCAAATCATGTAAACTCGAGTTAAAAAAAAAAAAAAAATGGTGTAGGTGATGGCAGAATAAAGAAAGGATATCTTTTTTTCTGTCGTACAACGGGGTGATGATCTCTAGCCATGTTTAATTGGCTCGTCCTGAACGGCAGTCAACCATTAATCGTGAGGACTTTGAACAACTGACAGCTAGCTAGGCTGGTTAAGGTTAGCTGTTCTCCTCCCTGTTTATAGTCCCATAGCTAGACACTAGTCTACTCTCTGTTTGACGTCCCTTAGCCAGACAATACCTTAACAGTTGACAACTAAGAAGTGGAAAAATTAAAATTCGGTTCACAAATGTGAACATATCCTCAAGTTCTTTACCTTGCAGGGGAGTGTAGATGTTCAAATAGAGACAGTCCTCACTCTGGTTTTTCAAATAGGGCATCAGCGCCTGGTAGTACTGCAGTTTTCTTCTTGAAAATGTTGAATCTACTTACATTACCTCATAGTAAAATGATGAAGTTATTAATGGGAGTTTTTTATGCTTAGGAATAGTCGGTAGATTTTTTAATAAAAATAAACCTTAAAAAAGTTTCCTTGAAGTTTTTAAAGCAAGGGGAGGAAAGTTGGTAAAAAAAGAGTGACTCTTAAAAATTAGGTGTCTGTTCTATGATAAGTACCTATATTTGAAGAAATGGACAGCATTGGGCAGAGAAGAACCATTCATCAGGGGAATTGATGCCTTATGAATGGTTCTTTTCTGTTTAATGCTGTCCAAATTAGGTTTTTGGTTCCTACTTCTACCTCTAAAAATTTGTACCTAGGTTTATGGACTTGATAATACAATTTTATACATATTTTATAATTTCCAAATTTAAATAAATAATATAACAGGTGAATAATATGGTAAAGAAGAGAATTAGATAAACTAAATTTAGAGCTTTGCGAATGAATTACAAGATTTATAAGTTAAAAGACCTACTTAATAAATGATCATTAAGATAATTATTCCAAGGTGAAACTTAGAATTTATTACGCGAAAGGCACCACACCTCTTGAACGTTCTTCAGTTTTTCACCCCGCAAAAAATGTACACAAGTGAATAATGATTGTAGCATGATAAAAGTATTTAGTTATTTACTGTGGGATTGAATAAAGGAAAAGTGTGAGTGATTGGGTATCTTTATAAATTGGTTCTCTATTTTTTCTTTTTTTAATGGCAAATTTTAATTTTAAAAGCAGATATACTAAAATCTGAGTTAAAAGTTTTAATATTATTTATTAGAACTTAAATATTATAAGGAACTAAACTGAAATCACTCGTACCCTACAAAAAAAAGGCCTACTTAATACAGTTTAATTCGTATTAATTGTTCGTACCAATTGCCAAAAAGCTGATTTAAAAGTTGTACCTACCAAAATAGGCAAAAAAAAGATCATGTGTAACAAAACTTATTTATGGGAAAGTCACATTGACACACAACGAAAAAACACACAATCTCACAACTTGAACTTTGTAGAATCGCGGAAAATCTTCACAAATGTTCCAAAAACTTAACGCAAATTAAACGATCACAAAGGACTCGGTGACCAATCAAAGATCGTAAAAAATTTACATTTGTTCACAAAATTACAAAATCGAGCGGAAAACGGTCAAAAGCGGGGCTCGTTTGGATCGAAAAATTCCCTTTTTTCCCGCGGTGTTCCCGAAAAATCAGATCTAAAATAGCTCCGCGCCTTCCCGGTGGACTTTTTGTCGCCGAAATTTTTGTCGAAAATTTTAATCTGACAAAAATCTCAGACGAAAAAATAAATACAATTTCACAGAGCGAGAGACAAACACCGCACACACGATATAAAAATACATCACCAAATGTTGTGTTTTGCCCCAGGCAGTGGCGATGGAGTTTTTTTGGGGAAAGGGGACAAAAATAATTGATACAGGGTAGGAGGGAACTGTAACTGCTGAGGTCTTATCGTCCTGAAAGCAAAGGAATAGGAGAAAGTCAGCTGTTCCGAGAACGAACCCTATCTGATTAGGATAAAGTTCGCCACGGGCGAGAATCAAACCCGTTATTCTTCAGTACAAATAATTCATGATTTTATTTTATTTGTAATGAAGCTAGGAGCTTTTTAAACAACATTTTGATAATTGTGACAATCTGCTGAAGACGGGTGTGGAATTCAGACCCGAAACGTCCAGTACAAATAAGGTACGTGCCAACTTCAAGTCCAGGAAACAGAACATTGTAAGTTAGGAGGTTTTCACAATTATTTAATTTTTTTTAAAAGTTAATTTTAAAATAAATAAAGAAATATATTTTGTATACATATTTCCATATTTTATGTTAAATAAATCAAGCTTTAAAAGATCCCCTATATACTACCCATACCGTCGGCACTGGAGTGACATAATATCCATTTGGAAAGAAAAGAAATAATTATCATCACATGACACTGCCATGTTTATTATATACTCCACATTTCGCATAGGTACATACGTATCAATTAATAGGGGTGTATCAAAATTCAAATGAGACCGAAATTATAAATTCTCGATGGATTCAACTGATAGGGTTTAAGATTTCTTTAAAAACTTGCGGAAAAAAAAAAAAAAAAAAAAAAATTTTTAAACTGACAGTGATTTGAAAATCATGAAAAAATTGCATCAAGCACTCGTGAAATCGAAAAAACCTCCGTACTCTTCGAAAACAAAAGATATAAGAATCAACCACAAATCAAAACAAAGATAACACTTGCAGGAATAGTTCCTAGTCCATCCAAGAGAGGTCAGCACTTCCTAGCTCCTAAAAAGAGCGGGTTGTCGTTTTGCCCCGTGTTCCCCTACGACCTTGTTTAAACTGCGGAAGTCAAGGAACTTTTCAGTCTCATTCTGGCAGTATAAAGAGGGTAAATTCTATTCTATTCTATCTGGGTAAAATCCTGGATACGGGCCTGCTGCACACATATTTCGTTCAAATAATCATCTGCGGACTCCTGAGGGAGCGATAAATTAGCATATTCTTAGCGTGAATGCAGTTCGTAAAGTTTTCGAACAAACAACTTGCACCAAGATAATAGGAGTTAATTGACGACGAGTTATGGGTTATGGCGTTAGGATATACAGGGTGGCCGAACGTTAGGGTGCCAAATTCAAAGGGGGTGATTTACGGTCGGGACCACAGAGTTGAAAAAAAAGTTTGATAGAGGGAGCTGTTACTGCTAAGAGTTCATCTTCCTGAAAGCTCAGATAAGGAAGACAGGATAGGAGAAAGCCAGCCGTTCCGAGACAAACCTTATCTGTTTAGGATAAAATCCGCCACGGGTGGGAATCGAACCCGCGGCCTAGCGCTTACAAGGCGCTCTACGAACTTGGTAGACTCCGAAGAGAGTGGTCCCGCGAGAACAAGTACACGAAAAAGTCTACAGTGTACTGGTACCCTGCTGAGGTCTTATGGAAAAAGTCCAATTTTGACCCAATTAATCATCCCTTTTAGAGAGCAAGTTCTGGGACACCCTGTAAAAGGAATATTTTCACCCGGTTCTTCCCAAAGTAGAAAATAATTAAAAGCGAAGAATTAATGGTACTCATTTATTCTCTCTCCAACTATTAGAGAAAGGCTGTCTACACACGGGTGGTAATAGATCAGTTGCGCTTACTTGGGTGATGTTTCAAAGTCATAGAGCAGGAAAAATGAGGACCAACGGAATTTTTCTTTTCTTACGACTTTTCATACCGATAAATCGTAAAGTTTGACGTCACGACATATGCTCCCGTAGGCGATGACGTCATAATTCATGACTCCCGCTTATTGTTTGTGCGCAAGCGTTTCTGCGCATTTTGACATTAAGTCTGACGTCACAACTCTTTGAACTTTTTAATTAAAACTAAGTCTGATTCATTAGAACGGCAATTAAAAATTGAATTTTCGACCTTTTAAAGTTACTTTTTCGGAGTTTTGACTTCAGATTTGGATTTTTCACAACTTTTTACGTAGGAATCACTTATTAATAATTTTTACCCATTTGCAACTGCTCCATTGTGCCGCAAAGATTGCGGTTTAGCAGACCATCGAAACGTGTATGGTGGGAATATCTTCTGACTGAGGTCTGTCAGACTGTCTGGGAGATCTGTGGGTCTAAAGCTTTTCTGGCCACACACATTCCGTCTGACAGACCGCGAAAGGTCTGAGCGTGAGGCCAGCCATTCACTATCAGGTAAACCTGACAGGTACGGCTGAAAAGGCCCACGTGTCAGGTTTACCTCATACCTGATAGTGAGTGGCTGTGGCTGGCCAAAGTGGCATAGTTCTGAAGGAGCTCTTCCACCCTTCTTACTCCCCGTGTGTAGAGAGCCTTGAGAAGTTTTGTGGAAACAATTTAACGCGTTCGCCATCACATCGTAAAAACTCAATTAAAAAGAAAAACTGGATAGTGAGTGGCTGACACAAGTGGCATAGTTCTGAAGGAGCTCTTCCACCCTTCTTACTCCTCGTGTGTAGAGAGCCTTGAGAAGTTTTGTGGAAACAATTTAACGCGTTCGCCATCACATCGTAAAAACTCAATTAAAAAGAAAAACTGTTCAGAAATTAAGAACCATAATAAAATTGATTCCCGTGCATAGAAGTGCACATTACAACTTCTCTCATAATTCTTAACAATCTTAACAAGAACATGTTGAATACTTGAATGTGTATGTAAAATGTGCATATGATTATTTGGGTCTAGTTTTCTCTCCTTGGAGCCTAAGACAGAGTAAATTAAAGTAGAATGGTAAGAGAACAAAATAGCTTGTAGACCTAGATTGTTTACTTTTTTTTAAAAGAGGTTTGACAGAGGGAACGGTAACTTACTTTTACTAACCAACTACAAAAAAAGGGACTAGTAAAGGGACCGCCCCGGGCGGGAATCGAACTTGCGGCCTAGCGCTTACAAGGCAGACGCACTACCAACTAAGCTAACTAGGCTGGCTAGTTTTCTTCTTGAAAATGTTGAATCTACTTACATTACCTCATAGTAAAATGATGAAGTTATTAATGGGAGTTTTTTATGCTTAGGAATAGTCGGTAGATTTTTTAATAAAAATAAACCTTAAAAAAGTTTCCTTGAAGTTTTTAAAGCAAGGGGAGGAAAGTTGGTAAAAAAAGAGTGACTCTTAAAAATTAGGTGTCTGTTCTATGATAAGTACCTATATTTGAAGAAATGGACAGCATTGGGCAGAGAAGAACCATTCATCAGGGGAATTGATGCCTTATGAATGGTTCTTTTCTGTTTAATGCTGTCCAAATTAGGTTTTTGGTTCCTACTTCTACCTCTAAAAATTTGTACCTAGGTTTATGGACTTGATAATACAATTTTATACATATTTTATAATTTCCAAATTTAAATAAATAATATAACAGGTGAATAATATGGTAAAGAAGAGAATTAGATAAACTAAATTTAGAGCTTTGCGAATGAATTACAAGATTTATAAGTTAAAAGACCTACTTAATAAATGATCATTAAGATAATTATTCCAAGGTGAAACGATAATAGGAGTTAATTGACGACGAGTTATGGGTTATGGCGTTAGGATATACAGGGTGGCCGAACGTTAGGGTGCCAAATTCAAAGGGGGTGATTTATGGTCGGGACCACAGAGTTGAAAAAAAAAAGTTTGATAGAGGGAGCTGTAACGGCTAAGATCTCATCGTCCTGAAAGTTTAGATAAGGAAGACAGGATAGGAGAAAGCCAGCCGTTCCGAGAAAAACCTTATCTGTTTAGGATAAAATCCGCCACGGGTGGGAATCGAACCCGCGGCTTAGCGCTTACAAGGCAGACGCGCTACCAACCAAACTAGGCTGGCGCTCTGCGAACTTGGTAGACTCCGTACAGAGTGGTCCCGCGAGAACAAGTACACGAAAAAGTCTACAGTGTACTGGTACCTTAACTGCTGAGGTCTTATGGAAAAAGTCCAATTTTGACCCAATTAATCATCCCTTTGAAAGGGTACGTACAGTTTCGGGACACCCTGTAACAAGTATAGCTAAAAAGTCCAAAGTGTACTGGTACCTTAACTGCTGAGGTCTTATCGAAAAAGTCCAATTTTGACCCAATTAATCATCCCTTTTAGAGGGCAAGTTCTGGGACACCCTGTAAAAGGAATATTTTCACCCGTTCTTCCCGAAGTAGAAAATAATTAAAAGCGAAGAATTAATGGTACTCATTTATTCTCTCTCCAACTATTAGAGAAAGGCTGTCTACACACGGGTGGATGTTTATAATTTTACTCGTATATGCCTATTTGAGTGAATTTTTCAGCCTTAAATGGGTTAAATTTGAATTTTTTTACGACCAAGGGGTTATTTGGTTTTATATGAATAGTGAATGACCTCTCAGGGTCTTGCACATATTGTTCCGTAGCTGTTCTGTGCCATAGCATGTCACAAATATTTTTTTGTTTATAATTTTACTCGTATATGCCTATTTGAGTGAATTTTTCAGCCTTAAGTGGGTTAAATTTGAAATTTTTTACGACCAAGGGGTTATTTAGATTTATATGAATAGTGAATGACCTCTCAGGGTCTTGCACATATTGTTCCGTAGCTGTTCTGTGCCATAGCATGTCACAAATATTTTTCCGTACCTGTGCCATAACATGCCCGCATGTCACACACTTTGTACTCTCCCTGTGCTAGACTGTTAGCATGTCACATTATGACAAAGTAAAGTCAGGAAAAAACTTTTGGGACTCAAGAGACTGAAAATTTAAGGCAAAATGAAACAGACGAAAAATGCCTCTTTTTCTTCCCCCAAAAATAACAAACAATATTTGCAAATTCAATTAAATTTAAAACAAATTTAAATTTACTTAATTGAGTTAGGATTTAGAAAAAAATGTTAATTTTTTTTGGGGGGGGGAAACCTGTGCTAGACTGTTAGCATGTCACATTATGACAAAGTAAAGTCAGGAAAAAACTTTTAGGACTCAAGAGACTGAAAATTTAAGGCAAAATGAAACAGACGAAAAATGTCTCTTTTTCTTCCCCCCAAAAATAACAAACAATATTTCCAAATTCAATTAAATTTAAAACAAATTTAAATTTACTTAATTGAGTTAGGATTTAGAAAAAAATGTTAATTTTTTTTGGGGGGGGGAAGGAGGCAGAGGCGAATTTTCGAAATCAATAGCAAAAATATTATTTTATTTACAGAACTTTGCAGAGTAGGTACATTCACTTTGAGCTCTTTTTTATTCGCCACTATCTACTACTTGATTAATGTACATATTTGAAAATTGACTTTCAAATTATGTACCTAACAAACTCGTATGTATAGGATAGGAAAATAATAAAATGCTACATTGAAAAGTTTTGTGCTTGCTTTGCTTGAAACAGAATCGAAGAAATTAATTTATTTTTAGTATACAAAGTGGTTCTTCTTACACATGGCCTTGCTGCTTAGCGTGTAAATAAATAAAGTGGTTAGTCATTCTTCAATAGTATTTACTGACCGTTTTCAGCTGCTACCTTTAAGCAAATAGCTCAAGTCTACCTGAAAAGTACTGGCATTAAAACTCAAGAGTATCTAATATCCTAATGTACTTATCTTCAGTAAACAAATTGCAAAAGAAAATCTAGAGACCATCCCACTTTAGCTGACACATTCAACAGCTTTTGAGACATTTCATTGGAACTAACAGCAACATCCAGATTCTGAACTAGACAAAGCTCTCAAATCTCAAGTACCTATGGGCTAAAATTTCGCAAAGTTGCACAGTATCATGTGCATGAAAAGTGCAAAGAGGAAAGTGTCTCAGCCACAATCTTTAAAATAACCCATAACCCCCAGGACACTAAAAAAAAAAAAAAAATCTTGTCCTGTGAGAAAATTGTTACTTTCTGCCAAACACACAAAGTGTACAAAAAGTCACCCAATATTCTGAACACAAAACCTCACACGTCCTCAACTCACTACAATTCACTCAATCATCTCTGCTGCTAGCCCTTCAAGGGCACTCTGATGCTGATAAATCTCCAGTGCCTCCCATTCAGCCTTGAATGCTGCCTTTGGGTCCACTGGCATTTTCTCACATGTCCTCAACTCACTATAATTCACTCAATCATCTCCGCCGCTAGCCCTTCAAGGGCACTCTGATGCTGATAAATCTCCAGTGCCTCCCATTCAGCCTTGAATGCTGCCTTTGGGTCCACTGGCATTTGTACGGCAGCCCCACTCATTTGGTCTTGGAACTGACGGGACTGATCGGCTGCATTGTTTTCTCCCAGGACCAAAGCATAGATGGAGCGGAGACCAAATACATTGAGGAAATACCAAGAAGCTGATGATACCCAGGCAGGATCCAGGGAGAGCAACTCGATACCTGTGGGAGAGAATGTAGCATTACCCAAGATGTCTGGTAGTTGAAGGAAATTTTAATAAAATGGATTGATTCAACTTGATGGGAAAATATTTATTATTTTTTAAAATCTGTAGGTACATTAGAAAATCATGCATTCAATAAAATGTTAGGTACCTGTTAGAAGTAATAAAAGGGATTGATTCAACTTGATGGGAAAATATTTATGACTTTTTTTTTTAAATCTGTAGGTACATTAGAAAATCATGCATTCAATGAAATGTTAGGTACCTGTTAGAAAATAGAAAGTCATGCAATAATATATGTAGCAATTTTACTTACCTTGTTTTTAAATGAGGAACAAGATATTACTAGCATACATGGTGCAGAAAGAAGCAAATATTACTGGCAAAACAAGGAAGAAATAAAAGCAAGCAGTAGCATAATTTTAGAGATTGAACGTCTGGATGTAATTAAATATTCAAAACAAATGGATAGGTATCAAAAGCAGATTAAAACAATTAGGGCAAGGAGGGTCTCAGCACTGATAAACAATTTTTACAATTTACACACAATAAAATCAAATCTACCTATAGAAAATTTTGATTTCTGTTAGAAAATAGAAAGTCATGCAATAATGTATGTAGCAATTTTACTTACCTTGTTTTTAAATGAGGAATAAAGATATTACTAGCATACGTACATGGTGCAGAAAGAAGCAAATATTACTGGCAAAACAAGGAAGAAATAAAAGCAAGCAGTAGCATAATTTTAGAGATTGAACGTCTAGATGTAATTAAATATTCAAAACAAATGGATAGGTATCAAAAGCAGACTAAAATGATTAGGGCAAGGAGGGTCTCAGCACTGATAAACAATTTTTACAATTTACACACAATAAAATCAAATCTACCTATAGAAAATTTTGATTTAAAATTGAAAGAAATTGTTACACCAAAATTTTAATAAGAGATTAGTTGCAAGGCTTTGTCTACCAACACCATTACACCGATTGAAAGACCATTTGGGTCATTAAGGAGTAGGTACACTTACCTCTTTGGAGCATGGGTTTGAATCGGAGGGTCAACGGGAATGGCACCTTGGTTGTGACAAACCCGGAGAACATCCAGTTGATCCATCCTCCAATGAGAAAGAAATTGTTACACCAAAATTTTAATAAGAGATTAGTTGCAAGGCTTTGTCTACCAACACCATTACACCAATTGAAAGACCATTTGGGTCATTAAGGAGTAGGTACACTTACCTCTTTGAAGCATGGGTTTGAATCGGAGGGTCAACGGGAATGGCACCTTGGTTGTGACAAACCCGGAGAACATCCAGTTGATCCATCCTCCAATGACAATCATTGGAAGAACATTTGTAAGATTCCCCTTAAGCATTTCCGTCATCATGCTCGGATCGGTCATGGGGTTTGATGCGGGGGCAGTACGTTTCTGAGTTAGGAAATAGCCAACCTCTTCATCATTGAAGTAGTAGCGTCTCATTTGAAATGCAGAGCGAGTGAGATATTTGCCTGTAAGAGAGAAGAATGAGGTGGTAAGATAAAAATGTAAGAACCATACCTATACTTGTGAATGATCTGTGACTACTTTTGAAAAAGTTTGATACAGGAAACTGTAATTGTACAGACCCCAAAAACCTGAAAGTCTCATTCAAAATTGAATAAAGAAAGGTAGGAAAGGAGAAACCCAGCCCTTCTGAGAACACACCTGTAGGTTAGGGTTGCCAACCATATGTTATTTCCCGGAACAATCCGTATTTTTGTCAAAAATCAAATGTTCCGCCAGAACACACCTTTGTTCCGTTTTTTTTTTCCAAATCTATGGAAGGTATTTAGTTATTTACTGTGGGATTGAATAAAGGAAAAGTGTGAGTGATTAGGTAGCTTTATAAATTGGTTCTCTATTTTTTCTTTTTTTAATGGCAAATTTTCATTTTAAAAGCAGATGCACTAAAATCTGAGTTAAAAGTTTTAATATTATTTATTAGAACTTAAATATTACAAGGAACTAAACTGAAATCGCTCGTACCCTACAAAAAAAAAGGCCTACTCAATACGGTTTAATTCGTATTAATTGTTCGTACCAATTGCCAAAAAGCTGATTTAAATGTTGTACCTACCAAAATAGGCAAAAAAAAGATCATGTGTTACAAAACTTATTCATGGGAAAGTCACATTGACACACAACGAAAAAACACAATCTCACAACTTGAACTTTGTAGAATCGCGGAAAATCTTCACAAATGTTCACAAAACTTAACGGAAATTAAACGATCACAAAGGACTCGGTGACCAATCAAAGATCGTAAAAAATTTACATTTGTTCACAAAATTACAAAATCGAGCGGAAAACGGTCAAAAGTGGGGCTCGTTTGGATCGAAAAATTCCTTTTTTTTCCCGCGGTGTTCCCGAAAAATCAGATCTAAAATAGCTCCGCGCCTTCCCGGTGGACTTTTTGTCGCCGAAATTTTTGTCGAAAATTTTAATCTGACAAAAATCTCAGACGAAAAAATAAATACAATTCCACAGAGCGAGAGACAAACACCGCACACACGATATAAAAATACATCACCAAATGTTGTGTAATTTCACAGAGCGAGAGACAAACACCGCACACACGATATAAAAATACATCACCAAATGTTGTGTTTTGCCCCAGGCAGTGGCGATGGAGTTTTTTTGGGGAAAGGGGACAAAAATAATTGATACAGGGTAGGAGGGAACTGTAACTGCTGAGGTCTTATCGTCCTGAAAGCAAAGGAATAGGAGAAAGTCAGCTGTTCCGAGAACGAACCCTATCTGATTACGATAAAGTTCACCACGGGCGAGATTCAAACCCGTTATTCTTCAGTACAAATAATTCATGATTTTATTTTATTTGTAATGAAGCTAGGAGCTTTTTAAGCGACATTTTGATAATTGTGACAATCTGCTGAAGACGGGTTAGGTCTCATCGTCCCGAAAGCATAGAAAGGAGGATAGGATGGGAGAATTGATAGAGGGAACTTTAACTGCTGAGGTCTTATCGTCTTGAAAGCAAAGGAATAGGAGAAAATCAGCTGTTCCGAGAACGAACCCTATCTGATTACGATAAAGTTCGCCACGGGCGAGAATCAAACCCGTTATTCTTCAGTACAAATAATTCATGATTTTATTTTATTTGTAATGAAGCTAGGATGTTTGGGTCATTAAGGAGTAGGTACACTTACCTCTTTGAAGCATTGGTTTGAATCGGAGGGTCAACGGGAATGGCACCTTGGTTGTGACAAACCCGGAGAACATCCAGTTGATCCATCCTCCAATGACAATCATTGGAAGAACATTTGTAAGATTCCCCTTAAGCATTTCCGTCATCATGCTCGGATCGGTCATGTCCACCCTGGGCAAATTTTTCTCAGAAGAAAAATTCGTTCTTGGAACAGCTGGCTATCCTCCTATCCTGTCATTCTTCTATTTGTTACAGTTCTCTCTATCCAACCTCTTCAAATAGTTCATTTACTTGGGTATTTTTACTTCCCTTTTTACTTTTAACATTGTGTGTGTTTTTCCTATTTTTTCTCTTAGGACAGTCAACGCGGAATGAACAAGAAAATCATCTTCAGTCAAGATTCCGATAGGTACTTGTTCAAAAGTCACATCAATGGAAAATTACTACAAAAAGCTGTCACAAATGAGCGATGACAACTGCTATTATAAGGTTAGGTTAAACACAAAAAAGAGCTTTCTTTTTCATTGTCAAACCCTATCTGTTTAGGATAAAGCTTCCCCCAAGTGGGAATCAAACCAATGACCTAGAACTTACAACCTTCTAATGTGTGCTATGGAAGCACACATACTTGTAGCATTGCTTCCTACCTTCCAAGCTAACTAGGCTGGCAAATGTAACAGATCTCAGTACAGAACGTCTTACCATTCTCTCTCAATAGTCTGGCTCGCAGCAATGCTTGGCTGTCCTGGACTTGTTGAATATCTGCCTTCTTCTGAGATCCACCAATCAGCAGTGAGATATAGTGCCGGAGGACTCCAACGAGAAATGTGATCACTACAATCGGGAGAAACACCCAGCCTCGGATGTTAGCATCCAAGAGTAATTCGGCCATGACTGGTGCTCAAAGGCCGATATGAGTGCTGAGCTGAAAGTTAGGGGCCTTACTTTTGCATAATTCAGTAGAGAATCAGCGGACAGACTTCAAAATCCTGATGACTAATGATTATTGGTTTGGACTTGAAATTTGAAATGACTTTTTGATTAGTTATCATTTTTTAAAAAAGTGAGCGCAACGTTGCCAAATGTCGATGAAGAGAAAATCCGTACGAATGTTATTTCCCTCAATGATTTTTCGTACGGATTTTTTTTCCAATTTTTAGAAAGAAATTTTAGAAAATTCACATCTGCTTGAAATTTGAAATGACTTTTTGATTAGTTATCATTTTTTAAAAAAGTGAGCGCAACGTTGCCAAATGTCGATGAAAGGAAAATCCGTACGAATGTTATTTCCCTCTGATTTTTCGTACGGATTTTTTCCCAATTTTTAGAAAGAAATTTTAGAAAATTTCAATTTTGCACTTGTCAAAAATTACTTAAAACAAGTAGTTAAACATCTAAATATGAAAATAACTTTTAGTCTTCACTATTTTCATGATATTCAAAATGAACCTTCACAAAGTTACTGTGTCTACCATCAATAAGAAGTAGTTAAACATTTAAAAAAACCTTTGAAAATATTGTATAACCATTGTTACCATTGTAATAGCTTCCATGGGCTCCATGGCATAAAATTAAAGCCATTTAGATCGTGTCCGTTAGCGTGTAAACGGGCCTTATGAACGGAACTCTACAAGCTCTGTACGGAATTTCAAAGCGGACTCTGTACGGTATTTCTAAATTATGCGATCTGGCAACAATGTATGGCATGCGTGTTTGTTTACTTTGTTTTATGTTTTCTTTTAAAAACTCTTCATGCACTTTTCAAAAAGTCTTTTTAATTTTTTTCCTAATTTAAAAAAGGAAAAGAGACCAATTCCCTATTTGTTCTCATTAATTTATACCTAAGTTACCTGTAATTAATTTACCTAATCATATTACGGGTTACAACAAAAATGCTAGCGTTACCAAGATAACACTCACGTGTGGGATCCTGACTTTGTAGAAGTCTACCCAAAATGTGTTAATGGGCTTATTTTATAAATCTTCCAAGATTTTAGTCACCTAAAAGACATCTGTGAGTATTCTTGTCACTCTAGAAAACTGCAGGTGAATAAGAAATATTGGCCTGTGTGTGTGTGTTTTTTTACATTTTTGATGGATGGAGCTGTGACAAAACAGAGGTCTGATCATCCCAAAATAAAAGAGAGGGGGGAGGTGCCAGCCAAGCCATTCTGAGAACAAACCTGATAGCATAATGAACTCAGCAACTCCGGATTGAGAGTCAGTGCTCTTAACCACTCGGCCACAGAGGTCGGCTCACTTTGTGTTTATAATTTTACTCGTATATGCCTATTTGAGTGAATTTTTCAGCCTTAAATGGGTTAAATTTGAAATTTTTTACGACCAAGGGGTTATTTAGTTTTATATGAATAGTGAATGACCTCTCAGGGTCTTGCACATATTGTTCCGTAGCTGTTCTGTGCCATAGCATGTCACAAATATTTTTCCGTACCTGTGCCATAACATGCCCGCATGTCACACACTTTGTACTGTACCTGTGCTAGACTGTTAGCATGATGTCACATTATGACAAAGTAAAGTCAGAAAAAAACTTTTAGGACTCAAGAGACTGAAAATTTAAGGCAAAATGAAACAGACGAAAAATGCCTCTTTTTCTTCCCCCCAAAAATAACAAACAATATTTCCAAATTCAATTAAATTTAAAACAAATTTAAATTTACTTAATTGAGTTAGGATTTAGAAAAAATGTTAATTTTTTGGGAGGCAGAGGCAAATTTTCGAAATCAATAGTAAAAATATTATTTTATCTACAGAACTTTGCAAAGTAGGTACATTCACTTTGAACTCTTTTTTATTCACCACTATCTACTTGATCAATGTACATATTTGAAAATTGACTTTCAAATTATGTACCTAACAAACTCGTATGTATAGGATAGGAAAATGATAAAATGCTACATTGAAAAGTTTTGTGCTTGCTTTGCTTGAAATAGAATCGAAGAAATTAATTTATTTTTAGTATACAAAGTGGTTCTTCAATAGTATTTACTGACCGTTTTCAGCTGCTACCTTTAAGCAAATAGCTCAAGTCTACCTGAAAAGTACTGGCATTAAAACTCAAGAGTACCTAATATCCTAATTTACTTATCTTCAGTAAACAAATTGCAAAAGAAAATCTAGAGACCATCCCACTTTAGCTGACACATTCAACAGCTTTTGAGACATTTCATTGGAACTAACAGCAACATCCAGATTCTGAACTATACAAAGCTCTCAACTCTCAAGTACCTATGGGCTAAAATTTCGCAAAGTTGCACAGTATCATGTGCATGAAAAGTGCAAAGAGGAAAGTGTCTCAGCCACAAACTTTAAAATAACCCATAACCCCATTTTGTAGGACACTAAAAAAAAAAAAAAAAAAACCTTGTCCTGTGAAAAAATTGTTACTTTCTGCCAAAAACTAAAAAAAAAAAAAAATCTTGTCCTGTGAGAAAATTGTTACTTTCTGCCAAACACACAAAGTGTACAAAAAGTCACCCAATATTCTGAACACAAAATCTCACATGTCCTCAACTCACTATAATTCACTCAATCATCTCCGCCGCTAGCCCTTCAAGGGCACTCTGATGCTGATAAATCTCCAGTGCCTCCCATTCAGCCTTGAATGCTGCCTTTGGGTCCACTGGCATTTGTACGGCAGCCCCACTCATTTGGTCTTGGAACTGACGGGACTGATCGGCTGCATTGTTTTCTCCCAGGACCAAAGCATAGATGGAGCGGAGACCAAATACATTGAGGAAATACCAAGAAGCTGATGATACCCAGGCAGGATCCAGGGAGAGCAACTCGATACCTGTGGGAGAGAATGTAGCATTACCCAAGATGTCTGGTAGTTGAAGGAAATTTTAATAAAAGGGGTTGATTCAACTTGATGGGAAAATATTTATTATTTTTTAAAATCTGTAGGTACATTAGAAAATCATGCATTCAATAAAATGTTAGGTACCTGTTAGAAAATAGAAAGGCATGCAATAATGTATGTAGCAATTTTACTTACCTTGTTTTTAAATGAGGAATAAAGATATTACTAGCATACGTACATGGTGCAGAAAGAAGCAAATATTACTGGCAAAACAAGGAAGAAATAAAAGCAAGCAGTAGCATAATTTTAGAGATTGAACGTCTAGCTAGATGTAGGTAATTAAATATTCAAAACAAATGGATAGGTATCAAAAGCAGACTAAAATGATTGGGGCAAGGAGGGTCTCAGCACTGATAAACAATTTTTACAATTTACACACAATAAAATCAAACAAGTATAGATACCTACCTAGGTATAGAAAATTTTGATTTAAAATTAAAAGAAATTGTTACACCAAAATTTTAATAAGAGATTAGTTGCAAGGCTTTGTCTACCAACACCATTACACCGATTGAAAGACCATTTGGGTCATTAAGGAGTAGGTACACTTACCTCTTTGGAGCATGGGTTTGAATCGGAGGGTCAACGGGAATGGCACCTTGGTTGTGACAAACCCGGAGAACATCCAGTTGATCCATCCTCCAATGACAATCATTGGAAGAACATTTGTAAGATTCCCCTTAAGCATTTCCGTCATCATGCTCGGATCGGTCATGGGGTTAGATGCGGGGGCAGTACGTTTCTGAGTTAGGAAATAGCCAACCTCTTCATCATTGAAGTAGTAGCGTCTCATTTGAAATGCAGAGCGAGTGAGATATTTGCCTGTAAGAGAGAAGAATGAGGTGGTAAGATAAAAATGTAAGAACCATACCTATACTTGTGAATGATCTGTGACTACTTTTGAAAAAGTTTGATACAGGAAACTGTAATTGTACAGACCCCAAAAACCTGAAAGTCTCATCCAAAATTGAATAAAGAAAGGTAGGAAAGGAGAAACCCAGCACTTCTGAGAACACACCTGTAGGTACTTGTTCAGAAGTCACATCAATGGAAAATTACTACAAAAAGAAGCTGTCACAAATGAGCAGTGACAACTGCTATTATAGGGTTAGGTTGAACACAAAAAAGTGCTTTCCTTTTCATTGTCAAACCCTATCTGTTTAGGATAAAGCTTCCCCCAAGTGGAAATCAAACCAATGACCTAGAACTTACAACCTTCTAATGTGTGCTATGGAAGCACACATACTGGTAGCATTGCTACCTTCCAAGCTAACTAGGTTGGCTAATGTAACAGTTCTCACTATAGAACGTCTTACCATTCTCTCTCAATAGTCTGGCTCGCAGCAATGCTTGGCTGTCCTGGACTTGTTGAATGTCTGCCTTCTTCTGAGATCCACATTGAAGTAGTAGCGTCTCATTTGAAATGCAGAGCGAGTGAGATATTTGCCTGTAAGAGAGAAGAATGAGGTGGTAAGATAAAAATGTAAGAACCATACCTATACTTGTGAATGATCTGTGACTACTTTTGAAAAAGTTTGATACAGGAAACTGTAATTGTACAGACCCCAAAAACCTGAAAGTCTCATCCAAAATTGAATAAAGAAAGGTAGGAAAGGAGAAACCCAGCACTTCTGAGAACACACCTGTAGGTACTTGTTCAGAAGTCATATCAATGGAAATTTACAAAATTACTGCAAAAAGAAGCTGTCACAAATGAGCAGTGACAACTGCTATTATAGGGTTAGGTTAAACACAAAAAAGAGCTTTCTTTTTCATTGTCAAACCCTATCTGTTTAGGATAAAGCTTCCCCCAAGTGGGAGTCAAACCAATGACCTAGAACTTACAACCTTCTAATGTGTGCTATGGAAGCACACATACTGGTAGTGGTAGCACTGCTCCCTCCCAAACTAACTAGGCTGGCAAATGTAACAGATCTCACTACAGAATGTCTTACCATTCTCTCTCAATAGTCTGGCTCGCAGCAATGCTTGGCTGTCCTGGACTTGTTGAATGTCTGCCTTCTTCTGAGATCCACGATCTCAGCCCAAGTGTGATTTGATGCATCGTGAAATAACCTCTTTCTTTTGTATTTTAGCTGTTGGAATTGCAAGCGTCCTACAACAACGACACTCGATTTAACCTGGACGACAGGTTTATAGAAGATGAAGAAGAGAAATATGAATGCAAAGACAATGTAGAAGAAGAACAAGATGAAAGAGTAACACAGATGCAAATATTGGAGAATGTGTTGGGATATAAAGTGAAACAGCATCAGACCAAGTAAGTAAATAGAATAGAATAGAATATACCTTGTTTATCCTGCCAGGATGAGACTGAAAAGTCCCTTTACTCCCGCAGTCTAAACAAGGTCTTTTGTATTTGATAGGTAATTTAGTTTTACAACATGAATAATTAAAATTAACTTTTTTTTTTTCTTCTAGCAGTGATGAGTAAACCTCGTTCGAAAAAGGGCCTAATGGGGGCTCGAAAGGCGAGATCGAGCCCATATTCTTGTTTGTTTATAATATACAAGTATAAGTAGTGCTTTATTTAGACTGTCAGCTTAGAACAAGTTGTTCCATTATACAAACAGTTCAATGGAGCACCTCTTTATTGATATAATTTTGTTAGGTTACATAATTATAAAAAATAATAGAAATTAAAAAGTAAGAAAAACATAAACAAATTACAAATTATATTGCTCAAATAGGACTGAAAAGTCCCTCTACTCCAGCAGTAGGTTACTGCAAATTCTCAAATTATATGGTTCTCAAATATGCTTACAATAATAGTAGTAAGTAGCGGTATGCTGGAGTAAAGGGACTTTTCAGTCTTATGCGAGCAGTTTAAACAAACAAGATTGTAGACTCGATCACGCCTTTGCTTTGGCGCTCATATTGGAGAATGTGTTGGGATATAAAGTGAAACAACACCAGACCAAGTAAGTATTAGCAAAAAAAAAAAATGTAGATCTCGAGTCCAAAATCTAGTAAATCTATGGGACTTTTAGGGGTGCAATTGTCCTACATACTGGACTCCGCGCACAGGAATTTCGTCAGAGAAGACCCCCAATTCAATGTGATGTAACATCATTGGATTTCTAAAAGACTTCTAAATCTAAAGTCTTTCATTAGTACATTAGAATCATTAGAATCTCGCTAGTACATTAGAATGTACTAGCGAGATTCTAATGAGATTCTAGCGAGATGCTAGTACATTACATCATTAGTACATTAGAATCATTAGAAGTCATTAGAATCTCGCAAAACTAAAATCTGAGAGAAATAAAGCGAGAAGAAAAGCAGAAAGAGTAAAATCAAAAGAATCAGTTATTGAATGGTACATTTCAACCAAATTAATAAAAAATCGGACAAACCTTTCAAGACTTATGGTGGATCAACATGATCAATTGATCATATTTACTGACAAACAAACTAACTAAAGATAAAACTCTCAAAAAAACTAAATATCCTTCCTTAGAGTTAAAACTTAGAATGTACTTCATTCCTTCAAATAATCTTCCTCAACATAAGGTTTTGTTGCTTCTAGGTGCTTGGAGTGTAAATAAATAAAAAAGGATAAAAATATTTTCATTTACCTATTTACTTAATAATACCTTATTTATGCTGTCAGCTAAGACTAAAAAGTCCCATTATGTCAACAGATTAAATAGGCCTCATTTCTTCCAAATTAAATAAATAAAAAATATTGTTCCAGGAACGGTCTACTGCAGATTCCCCGGTTCGATCCCCTGAATCCAAATCACAAGGAGATGTTCGTGGAGGTGAAACAGAATAAGGATAAGCGTATTCGACGCAAGAGAAAGCTAAGGTAACCATTTATTTATTTAATGCTCCAAGGCATTCTTTGGAAAATTGTAAGTTTTAGAACCCATAAGTTTTATTTTTTGGGGAGTTCGGATGTAGAGTGCATTGTCTTGAAAAAGGAAAGAGAAGTTAAAAGCAAGATTACTTAGCTTGTCCCAAAGATCCCTCCTTGGACACTTAATTTTGTAACTTGAAATGGGCTTAAACCATCAATTTTTCTAATATTATGTCCTATGTGCCAACCAACAAACAAGACTCTCAGTAGTGAGGTTGGGTACCTTCCAATAACTGTTGTATTTAATTGCCTTTCTGGTAATTTTTAGGTATTGTAAATATGATTTAGGATGTAGAGTGCATTGTCTTGAAAAAGGAAAGAGAAGTTAAAAGCAAGATTACTTAGCTTGTCCCAAAGATCCTTCCTTGGACACTAAATTTTGTAATTTGACATGGGCTCAAACCATCAATTTTTCTAATTTTAAGTCCTATGTGCCAACCAACAAACAAGACTCTCAGTAGTGAGGTTGGGTACCTTCCAATAACTATTGTATTTAATTGCCTTTCCGGTAATTTTTAGGTAGGTATTGTAAATATTTAGATTATTAAATATTTAATACAATAAATTTGCTCATTTCAGGCATATACAAACTGTCCAACCCCAAAGTATGGAATGGACATCCAGTCACAGTGGATTTTGCCAAGGAAAGTTTCCTCTCCCGATTGGAAAAAGAACGGCAGGATCCCAAGAACAAAAACATCCTTGTTGAAAACAAATCCCCTGAGACCACCACAAATCAATTAAAACCCACTGCCAAAACTAATATAAGTGTCGGTCAAAAACAAAGTGAGAGTGAGAGTTCAGAAAGTGACTCAGAAGAAGAAAATGATGATGTTGCTGAGAACAATAAAAGGCTCAAAAATCCTGAGACCACCACAAATCAATTAAAGCCCACTGCCAAAACTAATATAAGTGTCAGTCAAAAACAAAGTGAGAGTGAGAGTTCAGAAAGTGACTCAGAAGAAGAAAATGATGATGTTGCTGAGAACAATAAAAGGCTCAAAAACAATGTCAAGGTACCCAATCAACAGAACAGACTGAATGAAGATTCAGACAGCTCTGAAAGTGATAGTGATCCTGATGAATGTACTACTACAAAAAATAATGCTAGACCTGAAAATAAAATTAATCTTACTGACTCCAATCAACAGAACAGACTGAATGAAGATTCAGACAGCTCTGAAAGTGATAGTGGTACTGATGAATGTACTACTACAAAAAATAATGCTAGACCTGAAAATAAAATTAAATTTACTGACACAAAAAATGCCAACATTGAGAGCAAAAATAAAGTTACTAATGCAAAAAGTAATGGGTTCCCAAGTCATAAAAGTTTCAACAAAAAGAACCTAAAAGAAGATTCTGAAAGTGACTCGGACACAAATGTCAACATGAATTCTATTCTAGACCAAACCAATAATGTGATGAAACAATTTGAAAATTTCAGTTCTGTGTGGCAAGATAGTAGTGAAGACGAGCAGCAAAATGAGGATAGTGAGGATGATATATTTGAGGCTTTCAAAAGTAAAAATACTGACACAACAGTGGACTTTAATACCTGTGATGATGATAATAAAGCTAATAAATTTCCACCAGCTGAATTCCCAGAACATAAAGAAAATAAATTCCCATTAAGCAAATTCTCAGGAGATACAAGAAATAAAACAAGTAAATTCCCAGAACATACAGGGAACAAAATAAGTAAATTCCCAGAACATGGAAACAAATTTCCATCAAGCAAGTTCAAGCAAATTCTCAGGAGATACAGGAAATAAAACAAGTAAATTCCCAGAACATACAGGGAACAAAATAAGTAAATTCCCAGAACATGGAAACAAATTTCCATCAAGCAAGTTTCCTGAACATAAAAGCAGTGCTGTTGGTGGAGATGAAAATTTTTTCAAATTTGTCAAGAACACCCGTACACCAAACGTACAACAAGGCAATGCTTTTTCTGAGGTGAAAGTGTCCAAGTTTCCCAAATTTGAAACCAAAAATAGAAAGATCATGTTTGACCCAAAGGATGGTGCAGAAGTGAAGACAGCCAGTCCTACTCAAGCTTCAAAGTTCCCTAGTTCAAAGCCAAGTTTTCCTAGTAAAGGTGAGTATAGGGCTTGACTTTAGGCACCAAAACTCGTGTTATATCTCAATTCCTTCTACCTATTCCATTAATTATATGAGTACAACCATTTTTTTCCCCCTTTTGCGTTTGCGATCTGTCGCTAATCCATATGATCAAAAAATATGTATAATTCTTATTGCCCTGGGCAGAAATCGAACCCGCGATCTAGCGATTACAAAGCAGGCATACTACCCTCCAACCTAACTAGCCAACACATTCCTAATTTTGCACCATGCCTGAATGTCAGGTTTATTTTTTGTCCTTGAAATCCTTTTACTTACAATCATTATTTCATTAACTTTTTTTCCACAGAACCCACGATAACTCAGTCAGCAGACGTCATTCCCAAGTCTTCTAAAAGCAAAGAGAAGAAAGGAAACATGGATGCCAATTTGAAACCAAAAATAGAAAGATCATGTTTGACTCAAAGGATGGTGCAGAAGTGAAGACAGCTAGTCCTACTCAAGCTTCAAAGTTCCCTAGTTCAAAGCCAAGTTTTCCTAGTAAAGGTGAGTATAGGGGGTTGACTTTAGGGGGTTGATTTTTTCAGAAATCGAACCCGCGACCTAGCGATTACAAAGCAGGCATACTACCCTCCAACCTAACTAGCCAACACATTCCTAATTTTGCGCCATAATTATGTACTTCTCTATCCGTAAAATGTAATAATAGTGCTTATTTATTCTGCTCGCACAGGGCTGAAAAGTCCCTTTACTCTTGCAGTAGGCTACTACTATTATTGTAGTCAAATTCTCAACTTATATTGAGGATAAAATTCCATACTTCTGCTGAGAATCCCTCCTGTTTACCAGGCAGGCGTCCATGTACTCTAATAAACTCAAATTGTTTCCATTTCATTATGTTTTTTTCCACAGAAGCGCAAGAGTTCTGGAAGCAGAAGCCCACAAGCGCTATGAGCGGAGACAGTTTCAAGCTGAAGCGCCGAGAATTAGCGCTCAAACTCAAGACCAAGATTAGGCGCAACTTGAAAAACTCGACAGTATCTTCTGGCTCCCTGAAGAGAAGGAAAACGACCAAAATGATGAAAACGCAAAGAAGACGGTAGCGCTAAGCTGTCACACGCAAAGAAGAAGATAGCGCTAAGCTGTCACACGCAAAGAAGACGGTAGCGCTAAGCTGTCACACGCAAAGAAGAAGGTAGCGCTAAGCTGTCACACGCAAAGAAGACGGTAGCGCTAAGCTGTCACACGCAAAGAAGACGGTAGCGCTAAGCTGTCACACGCACTTTTGGAATCCTCGCATAGCCTATCATCAAATCAAGCTGGTTTCAGGAAACATAGATCAACAAATGAGCAAGTGATAAGACTAAGTCAAGACATCAAAGACAAATTCAATAAAAAAGAGACAACTATAGCCGTTTTCGTAGATTTCCAAGGCGCTTACGATACCATCTGGAGATGCAAATTGTTTGAAAAAATGAATAGTGAAAAATTTCACCTGCAGCACTCAAGATTACACTTTCGATAATTTTATTTCTCTGACTTTTGCAGACAAAAATTTTCGTGTATCTAGGTAGGTACTTTTTTTTTTTAAGAGGTTTGACAGAGGGAACTGTAACTGCTATGGTCTTATCGTCCCGAAATCGAAGAGAGAAGGAAGACAGGATAGGAGAAAGCCAGCCAATCCGAGAACAAACATTATCCCATCAGGATAAAATCCGCCCCGGGCGTGAATCGAACCCGCGGCCTAGTGCTTACAAGGCAGACGCGCTACCAACTAAGCTAACTAGGCTGGCTAGGTACTTAAAGATTTTGCTTTCAATGAGCTCGGTTTTGAATTTTGGAGACCAAATATTTCAAAATGTCGTCTACGGCGCCAAAGTTTTCAATCTCATTAAACTTGGTTTTGTCTAATTGCTTCAGACCTGTTGGAATTTTCGAAAAAAAAAAAACATATTTCTTTGATTTTTACTAAGAATTTTTTGGCAATATTAAAATTCGCACGAACAAGTTTGCTAAATCTGCGAACTTGGTACCAACTTTGGAATTTTAAATGAGAATCCCTATTTTTTATTGCATATTAAGTATCATTCTACGTAAAATTTCATGTACAATCGACTATTCATTCATTTTTAGTCCGTCCTTCCTTTATTATTACAATAGTAATAAAAAGGTATAAGGGACGGACTATTGTATTCGCTTCGGTGTCTGCTGACAGTAGACAAAAAAGAGTATAGGTATTTTATAGTAGGTAACAGAAACACTCACTTGTGACTTGAAATAGCGCAAGAATAAAAAGAGGTTTGAGAAAACTAATTATTAGGTAAGTACCTACGAAAAACGAAATTTTACTTCAAATTCTTCAAAAGTTGTGAGGTCTCGAGAAACAGAAAATAAAATTTAATAAAAATTAAAATAAACAAAGAATTTATGGTGGGAAAGGGACGTTTTATGAAACCAAAGTAAAATCCCATCCCCCTACTGTTGTCATGGGATTTTTCTCGAAAAATCTCGTATTCTTCTCGTCCTCAACACGCTCCCCTGTGCTAGATCCGTTTTGTTAATTGTTTACTTTTTCTGTTTTCTTGTCAACTCTGAAGCTCTGAACATTTCAAAAAGTCTTTTTAATATTTACCCTAATTTAAAAAAGGAAAAGAGACCAATTCCCTATTTCTTCTCATTAATTTATACCTAAGTTACCTGTAATTTATTTACCTAATCATATTACGGGTTACAACAAAAATGCTAGCGTTACCAAGATAACACTCACGTGTGGGATCCTGACTTTGTAGAAGTCTACCCAAAATGTGTTAATGTGCTTATTTTATAAATCTTCCAAGATCACTATTTTAGTCACTTAAAAGACACCTGTGTGTATTCTTGTCACTCTAGAAAACTGCAGGCGAGTAAGAAATATTGGCCTGTGTGTGTTTTTTTTTACGTTTTTGATGGATGGAGCTGTGACAACAGAGGTCTGATCATCCCAAAATCAAAGAGAGGGGGGAGGTGCTAGCCAAGCCATTCTGAGAACAAACCTCATAGTATAAACTTCATCCTGGTTTTGTAATGAACCCACAACCTAGAGTTTACAAGGGAGGTGCACTACTTTCCAAGCTAACTTAGGCAAATTCAAAACTTTGTTAATTAATTTATGATTCTATGTTTTCAGTCACAATGGAAGGCACCAGACTGTTTGTGGGAAACCTATCCGCCAACACAACCTTGACCACTACACCACCGAGGCAGGTTAAAACTTTGAATTAACTTCTTTCACTCAATCATTGTTCTAGGAACGGTCTACTGCAGATTCCCCGGTTCGATCCCCTGAATCCAAACCACAAGGAGATGTTCGTGGAGGTGAAACAGAATAAGGACAAGCGTATTCGACGGAAGAGAAAACTAAGGTAAACATTTATTTATGTTTTAAGAGATTTGATAGAGGGAGCTCTAACAAACGAATTTATTATTAAATTGTTCACTTACTTATGTATGTTTTATATTTTACTTAAAAAAAAGAGGTTTGATAGAGGGAACTTTTAACTGCTAACGTCTTATCTTTCCAAAAGCGAAAGAAAAAAAAAATACCAGCCTAGTTAGCTTGCTTGGTAGCACGTCTGCCTTGTAAGTGCTACCTAGGCCGCCGCGGGTTCGATTCCCGCCCGGGGCGGATTTTATCCTGATGGGATAATGTTCGTTTTCGGAAGGGCTGGCTTTCTCCTATCCTGTCTTCCTTCTCTCTTCGATTTCGGGACAATAAAACCTTAGCAGTCACAGCTCCCTCTGTCGAACCTCTTTAAAAAAAAAAAAATCCAAGTTAATTCTATTTTATTCTAGGACCTATATGTTATTAATTATATGTTATTAATACCTAGGACCTGTAATAAGTTATTAATTGGATAAAGCAATAAGTTTCCAGTTCTATTCTATTCAAATTCTATTCTATTCTTAGGGATGAACCAGTGGAGGTGTCCGGGGAGAAATTCTACCAGGTGGACGAGGAATATTTCACATCCACCAAGAAGGATGCGAGCAAGGACAAGGAGGAGCCGTTCAGCTTGTTGAAACTACTCAACCGAGGTAGGTGGTCCTTTAATCCGTAGGGATATTTTTTAGTCTGAATCTAATGAATCCATAAAATCAAGATGAATTTGAAAAAAAAAAAAAAACGGATTAATTGGATTCGATTGGTAAAAAAAAAAACCCTTTTATTAGCGGTTTGAAGACTTGTAGGGACCCCATTTAGGGCGAAAAATCAATTTGAAAATTTCTATCGTAATGAGGAATCAAGTTCGTGGTTAGGCATGGTTAGTTCACGCGCTTGTTTTCCATGCAGAAAGTCTTTGGTTCGATGCCCACTATAAAAAAGCGCTTGTATTTCAATCGCAAATATTTCAACGGGTTCTACAGTTTTCGTGTTTTTTTTTTTTTTTTTTTTTTTTTAAAAAAAAAAACCTTTTTTGGGGGGGGGGGGGTGCTCCGTAGAGTTTTCAGCAGTTGCTTGGTGCTCCGCGGCCAAAAAAAGTTTGAGAACCACTGCTCTACTTCAAATAAATAAAAGTATAAAGATTTTCATGGAAGAGCTTACATAGTTAGAGTTACTTTCTTGTGTTCTCTTGTTGACGAAGCACCTAGATTTTAAAGATTTTCAAGGAAGAGTTTACTGTGTGAGGGTCCTGCCATTGAAGTTAAAAAAAGTGTCTAATCAGTTTTAATTTTCATCTTCTGTTTTCAGAGCACGATAGTGACGTTGAAAAAGACCCGTCTAAACGTCCCCCATCCGTCACCCAGTCGGAATATCGCACCGAACCTCTGGGCAAATCCACCAATCCGTTCGGCTCCCTGACAGCCAGATTCCAATATGACAGTTCCAACTCTGAAGACGCAATTGGGTAATTTTTTTTCTTCATAATGAGAAACATCTTCACCGGGTATCAAGTTTGGGAATCTAAGGGGCATGGTTAGTTCACGCTCTCGTTTTCCATCTTAGCACACCTAGGTTTAAATTTTAAAGATTTCCATGGAAGAGTTTACTGTGTGAGGGTCCTCCCATTGAAGTCCTGCCAAAAAATGTATCTAATCAGTTTTAATTTTCATCTTCTGTTTTCAGAGCACGATAGTGACGTCGAAAAAGACCCGTCTAAACGTCCCCTATCCGTCACCCAGGCCGATTATCGCACCGAACCTCTGGGCAAATCCACCAATCCGTTCGGCTCCCTGACAGCCAGATTCCAATATGACAGTTCCAACTCTGAAGACGAAGAAGAAGAAGAGGATGAAAGAAGAAGAAAAAAACAGAGAGGTCCCGGACAAGGACAAGAACAGTTTGGGACGGGACAAGACGGAGCGGAACAGAGAAAAGGACAGTTTGGGACGGGACAAGACGGAGCGGAACAGAGAAAAGGACAGTTTGGGACCGGACTGGCCCCAGCAGAACAGGGAAGAAGATGAAAGAAGAAGAAAAACACAGAGAGGTCCCGGACAAGGACAAGAACAGTTTGGGACAGGACAAGAAAAAGGACAGAGAAAAGGACAGTTTGGGACGGGACAAGACGGAGCGGAACAGAGAAAAGGACAGTTTGGGACCGGACTGGCCCCGCCTCCTAGTTTGAGTGAGAAGGTGTTCTTTTCCAATCAGAATGATGATCGATTCAAAGGTAAGAAGAGGTGTCATTTTTTTTTAACTCAATTTCACTGTATCTACAAGTTACATCTTGACAGGGGTTTTACCCTGCATTCTCTCGGTGGTGTAGTGGTCAAGGCGCTCGACTGGTAAACAAGAGGGCGTGGGTTCAATCCCAGCCGAGGTATGGAATTTTATCCTCAATTTTTACTTAATTTCATTGTATCTACAAGTTACATCTTGACAGGGGTTTTACCCTGCATTCTCTGATGAACTATCCACCTCCTCACATCACCCAACGATTGTCCGGATGGTCACCCATCCGGACACTACTGACGCGTTGCTTAACTTCAGTGAACCATTGTTGACTGTTGCATTTAACGTGCTACCGTCGTGTCGCTGGCACTGGCTGAAAATACCTTTCTTTCTACTATGTGATGTGCTTTACCATTGTTTCATGTATTTTTTTTTTTTTTTTTTTTTTTTTTTTTTACCCCAAAAGGGTATTTTTTTTTTTTTTTAATTTGTAATTTTACAACATTCTTTTTTTTTTTTTTTAGTTACCAACATAGGTATATATTTATTTTTTAACATGTGACATTTCAACATCATTGTTAGTAGTATATCACTGTCCTATAAGCTCAAGGCTTGTGTAGGACATTGATGATAAAAATTTATGTCGTTCTATCCGTAAAATGTAATAATAATAGTGCTTATTTATTCTGCTCGCACAGGGCTGAAAAGTCCCTTTACTCTAGCAGTAGGCTACTACTATTATTATTGTAGTCAAATTCTCAACTTATATTGAGGATAAAATTCCATACTTCTGCTGGGAATCCCTCCTGTTTACCAGGCAAGCGTCCATGTACTCTAATAAACTCAAATTGTTTCCATTGCATTATGTTTTTTCCACAGAAGCGCAAGAGTTCTGGAAGCAGAAGCCCACAAGCGCTATGAGCGGAGACAGTTTCAAGCTGAAGCGCCGAGAATTGAGATGTGTTAACTTTTTTGAAAGAATTTAAACATTTTAAAGAGAGAGGGACACGAGTTTAATGCAAAGATAATTAAAAATTAAAAAGCAGAGTTCACGTGTTTGGATGTTTTAGAATATTTTTATATTTCGATTTCGGAAGAAGTCCGCACTGATTTTGGTTTCCTAAATCCCAAAATTTGCCTCATTACATTATCTCCTCCTCTTTCCTCTTCTTCTTATTCTTTGTTCTCTTCCTCCTCTTCTTCTTCTTTTTCCTTCTTCGTTTTCCTCCTAGTACTCTCCTCCTCCTCTTCTTTTCTTCCTCGTCCTTCTCTTCTTCTTCCTTTTCCTCTTTCTACATTTCTTCTTCCTCCTCCTCCTCTTCCTGTTCTTGTTTTTCTCCCCTCACTCCTCTTCTTCTTCCTCCTCCTACTCCCCCTCTTCTTCTTCTTGTTTTCTTCCTCCTCTTTCTCATCTTCTTCTTCTCTTCCTCCTCCTCTTTTCTTCCTTTTTTTCTTCTTCCTCCTCCTTCTCTTCTTCTTTCTCTTCCACCTCCCCTTCTCTTCCTCCATTCTAAGTTATGCTACGGGGGGGGGGGGGGGGCGATCCCTTTGAGTATAGGTTAGGGTTGCCAACTTTTTTTTCGGCAAATACGGTACAAACTAGCAAAATGGTGAAAAAATACGGATTTCCCGATTTTTACCCGGAACAGAAGCAGCGCTAAAGTAATATCAGGCCCAGTTAGCTTGGAAAGTAGCTCTGAAGAGAAGGAAGACCACCAAAATTATGAAAACCCAAAGAAGAAGCAGCGCTAAAGTCATATCAGGCCTAGTTGACCTGGAAATTAGCGCGTCTGCCTTTGCAATCGCCAGGTTGTGGCATTCCCGCCCGGAACGAACTTTATCCCAAACAGATAAGGTTCGTTCTTGGAACGGCTGGCTTTTTCCTATCCTGTCCTCTCTTTAATTTAAAATGAGGACGATTGAACAATGCGTCTGAGGAAGAGTGCTGTAGTAAATATAAATCTGGGTGGAAGACTTCAAATAGTTTTCAAAAAATCCAATAGAGAGCGCAACCGGTATGCTCGAATCAAATCCTTATGTTGAAAATAAAATTACCTGAATATAGGTATTATTATGAAGTTTTTAGTTTTCATAATTGACTATCTACTTGTTATTGGTAGGTACCTACCTTTTAAAATATATCAACTCGTCTGTCCTTTTATCTGTAGTCTTGTTTGTTAATGTCTACCCCCACAAAAACACAAATGTGAAAAAAAGGCCAAGTTCCTATCCAAAAATGTCGGCCTATAAAAGGGGTGATATCAGAAAATTAAAGGGAAACCGTTCCGAAAGTTTCCCGAAAGGAAAGTAAACCTCTTTTTTTTTCACTATGTACTTTATCCTTATCTTGGCACTGTATCCATAATATTCCATATGGATACCTTCCATCCAATCACATTTTCAATGTTCAAACAACGCTCCCCAATTTGGCTTCTCACGGGGAAGCACCAAACAATTCCCGTACAAACAATACAATATGAACCAAAATGTACGTCTCCCGCACACTGCATATTTTGAAATAAAAACGCATTTAAGGGCCATAATTTTTCCATTGTTCCAACCGCTATTCTTTTTTCCCTTCTTTCTAGCTATTTTCTTTTGTATTTTTGCCAGCAAGTTTATTACTTACCCTGAACGTGACGAGAGTGAGAAGTAGGTTCTCAAGTTAGTCGAATTTTAACTCTTAGCCATAACTTTTGTCTACTTGTCTTACCGGTAAATAATAGGTAATAAAAATATGAACCTGTGTACAAAATGTCAAGTTTCTATGACTTACCGTTTAGACGCCAACCTCTTACACACAAACAAACAGAAAACCGCTCTTATTAATAAGATAAGGTAGCTAATTGGAGTAGTTAGGTAGCTGGCTATCTTTGTCTACCTACTCGAAGGAATCCAGGTATTGTTTCTGGGCGTCCAAGGGGTTTAAATCCGAATCTTTGCAACACCGTGAGATAGGTGCCTTTCCTACCTCACGGACAGGAAAATTAAAGTAAGGTCAGCCACTCACTATCAGGTAGACCTGATCAGGTGTCAGGTATACGTGTGCTGATAGTGTGTGTGCTCATGAGGTGTACCTATACCTGATCAGGTGTACCTGTCAGGTCTACCTGATAATACTGGCCCAAATATTTGCAATCGAAATAGGTAGGTACCTACTTGTGCAAATTTTTGGCTTTCTAACTATTAAACCTACTTGGCGTCCATTTTTCACAGTCGGGGTTTTTCGTTCGCCCCGGGTAGTACGACGATTTTCCAAATTACTTCTCTCATATTCTACACAAAAACATACTCGTACATGGGGAGGGAGGTGAAGCATACGCCAAGGTCCAGCGTGGGACATAAATCTTGCGAGGAAAATTGAGCATTTCAAGCACGTATTACTTTTGACCGGGAAAAATTGCCGGGGGAAACGGGGTGTCAGGTGTGTTGATAGTTTGTGTGCTCATGAGGTGTACCTATACCTGATCAGGTGTACCTGCCAGGTCTACTTGATAATGCTGGCCCAAATATTTGCAATCGAAATAGGTAGGTACCTAGTTGTGCAAATTTTTGGCTTTCTAACTATTAAACCTACTTGGCGTCCATTTTTCACAATCAGGGGTTTTCGTTCGCCCCGGGTAGTACGACGATTTTCCAAATTACTTCTCTCATATTCTACACAAAAACATACATGGGGCAGGGAGGTTAAACATACGCCAAGGTCCAGAGTGGGACATAAATCTTGCGAGGAAAATTGAGCATTTCAAGCACGTATTACTTTTGACCGGGAAAAAATTGCCGCGGGAAAACGGGGCTGAATGGAATGGTGTATTTTAAAGGCCGGCCGAGTGGTCAAGGCACTCGCCTTGTAAAGAGCAGGGCGTGGGTTCAATCAGCCCCACTCAACCTGGGTGAGGTTTTTTTTAGAGGTTTGATAGAGGGAATTGTAACTGCTATCTATCGTCCCGAAAACCAAGAGGATAGGAGAGAGCTAGCCGTTCCAGGAAAAAAACCTTATCAATTCAGGATAAAATCCGGGAATCGAACCCGCGGCCCAGCGCTTACAAGGCAGACGCGGGGCTGAATGGAATGGTAAACAGGAGGGCGTGGCAGGTTCAATAGGACTCACTCAGCCTGGTTGACTTGAATGTAAGGAGGGGGGTAACTTATGAAACCCAGTTGCAAGTTTAATTCCCCGTCACTAAAAACCTTAACAATTGCACAGTGACCCCTTGAAAAGATGAAATTCTGCCAGGGTAGCTAGCTCGGAATGTAGCGCACCTGCCTTGTAAGCGCTAGGTTGCGGCTTTGATTCCCGCCCAGGCCAGGCGAGCTTTCTCCTAAACAGATTCGTTCTCGGAACGGCTGGATTTCTCCTATCCTGTCCTCCTTCTTTCTTGCTTTTCGGGACGGTTAAGATCTCCGTTGTTACAGTTCCCTCTGTCTAGGACCGACCTTAGCAGTTATAGTTCCCTCTATCCACCCGCCTCGGTGGCGTAGTGATCAAGACGCTCGCCTGATAAACAGTAGGGCGTGGGTTCGATCCCAGCCGAGGCATGGAATTTTATCCTCATTTAGGAAAATCCAATGTAAAACATACATAAACAATCTGCCAGCCTCTGGCTGGTTGCCAAATAAAAGCACAGAATACCAATTAATCATAGGATATTAATTTGTCTTCAATAGGATTTTCTTTCTAATCACGTAGATTTCTTGTCACTCAGTGACAAGAAATCTACGTGAGAGTGTGACCACACAATAATGGAGCTCTAAGGGTTAGGTGGTAGAGAACGCCTCCGGCGTTAACCTCACCTAGTGGTTACCTTCCACTCAAGAGTCTATTATTATTATTAAAAAAAAAAAAAACTCTTGTAAAAAGAAAAACTCCTTTGCCCCCAAGTTCTCCTAAGAGCCTCACGTTCTAAAGCACGAAGTATACGAGATTTCTCTTTCATGCTTCCAATGAAATCCTTATCAAAGGTCCAATTTGTTTTATTGGTAGTTTTATGCTGGGGCAGGAGAAATCCAAAAGCTCTGCTCTGCCCTCACACATTACTCCATCTGCAATCTGCATGATTATAAATTGTGTGGAAGTTAACCGCTGGCGCTGGAAAGATCATTTGTAAAAGAAGAAGGAGAGGAAGACGACGAAGAAAGAGGAGAAGAAGGAGGAGAAGAAGACGGAGAAGAAGGAGGAGGAGGAGAAAAAGAAGAAGGAGTAGAAGAAGGATGAGGAGGAGAAGAAGAAGGAGAAAGAGGAAGAAGAGAAGAAAGAGAAGGCGGAGAAGAAGGAGAAAGAGGAGGAGGAGGAGGAGACGAAGAAGAAGGGAAAAATATGAGGAGGAGACGAAGAAAGAGGAAGAGAAGAAAAAGAAGAAGGAAAAGAAGAAGAGGAAGAAGAAGAATAAGAAGAAGCAGCTGATCATCGATGGCAGCCTCGTGAGAACAATTAAGGAGGAGCCTAAAAGTATAATACCCTGATATTACGAACCTCAATGACTCATTCATTAGTTCAAATTATTATCTACATAATTACCTAACCACTCATAGGCCAAAATTACCAAAATTAAAATACACCTACCTTAATAATTAAGTTAGGTACTCGGAGATGGCTTGAGAGTTATGCCATATGCCAGATTTCAAAAAATAAAAAAAAATAGGCTAAGAAGGTAGACATGGCCAAAAATTAAATACCCAACTTACCTAAATAATTAAATAGGTATCTTATGAGTAGCTATACCTACCCATACTTTCAGTGTTGTCTCCTTGAAAGGCGTTTCTAATCATCTCAGGAAAAAAGCTAACCCATCGAAAATAATTACGGAACATTTGAGTGTGAAATATTCATAATGAAGCCTCGTTTTACATTTTTGATGAGGCTGTTGGTCTAATAACTCTAATGGTAGTTATCTATGATTTGTCGTTGTAAAGGTCAAAAGTTCAATCTGTATTGACGTCATTTTGACGTGAGGAGTTACATATTTAGTCTAAAGTTGATAGAAGGGCCATCATAGTCCTATAAAACACCCACTCAGGGGCTTAAGTGTAGGGGCAGACAGCCCCATTATGATTTGTCGTTGTAAAGGTCAAAAGTTCAATCTGTATTGACGTTATTTTGACGTGAGACGTAATGGTGCTCACATATTTAGTCTAAAGTTGATAGAAGGGCCATCATAGTCCTATAAAACACCCACTCAGGGGCTTAAGTGTAGGGGCAGACAGCCCCAAAAGTTGGGTTAAACTTATAAAGAATCAACGGAAGCTATAGTCCAATGACAATAAGAAGGGCTGGAATAATGGAATTTAGAGTCTTATTTTCCCTTTGGAATATCCCCTCTTCTGAAGATAGTTTCCCCTCTTTAGCACAATCGATCCGATGATGCGCCATATTGGATTTCCTATGGTTTAGTACCTACAGGCGCCATTTCAGTTTCTAAAATAATAACAATAGTGCTTATTTATACTGCTCGCATAGGACTGTAAAGTCCCTTTACCCCAGCAGTAGGCTACTACTATTATTGTGGTCAAATTCTCAAATTATATTGAGGATAAAATTCCATACCTCGGCTTTTTGGAATATCCCCTCTTCTGAAGATACATAGTTCCCCTCTTAGCACAATCGATCCGCGATGATGCGCCATATTGGATTTCCTATGGTTTAGTACCTATAGGCGCCATTTCCGGCTGGGATTGAACCCACGCCCTCCTGTTTACCAGGCGAGCGCCTTGACCACTACACCACCGAGGTAGGTTCCGGTTCCGTAAAGGGGAAACGGTTCCGAAGGTTTCCCGAAAGGAAACAATGCTCCCCAATTTGGCTTCTCACGGGGAAGCACCAAACAATTCCCGTACAAACAATACAATATGAACCAAAATGTACGTCTCCCGCACACTGCATATTTTGAAATAAAAACGCATTTAAGGGCCATAATTTTTCCATCTTTCCAACCGCCATTCTTTTTTCCTTAAATTCTTTGTAGCTATTTTCTTTTGTTTTTCCCAGCAAGTTTATTACTTACCCCAAACGTGACGAGAGTGAGAAGTAGGTTCTCAAGTTAGTCGAATTTTAACTCTTAGCCATAACTTTTCTTGTCTGCTTGTCTTACCGGTAAATAATAGGTAATAAGGTAGCTTATTGGAGTAGTTAGGTACCTGGCTATCTTTGTCTACCTACTCACTATCAAATCAATACCTCTAATAGAGGGAAGTTCTTATAGTCCTTGAGTTTTTCCAATGGAAATTAGGTTGGGAACTCTAATATCCATAGTTTTTAAAACTGTAGCTCTGCCCCAGTGTCCATTAACTTCAGGTTATTGTTGTATATTTTGTGTTATTTCGAACATTTTCCTCTAAACCTGAGCTTATTTTCGTGGACGACATGGAAACTCGGTTTTCTGTTCAATATTATTGTTATTTAGTTACTCCTTTTGTCAATATTTAAGAAAATTAGAGGGTTTTTCGTTTCCTAGGTAGGATTTTTCAAAGATTCATTTTCAAAACTTCAACAGTTTTCAATGATTCCTATAGATATTATTATGGAGTTTTTAGTTTTCATAATTGACCATCTACTTGTTATTGGTACCTACTTTGAAAAAACTCTTTTGAGCTCATAGCAATAGACAAACATGAGGGAGAGAGAGAGAGAGAAGAAAGAGACCTTTCAAATCAAATGAACAAATCGAAATACCCAATTAGAAACCAATACCGCAAAAACAAAATGATAGAAAGTTCTTGTTTTCTAATGCTTAAAATACTCGAAAGTACATGCTCTCAAAAAGGGGGTTTCCAAATAAGTACCTATATACCACAGTAGTACCTGATATCCTTGAACTTTGAAGTTACAAAGGTGGACTGAGTAGATATTAAGAGAAAAGTAATACCTACCTATTGCCTAAGCGTTCAAAAAGAAAGATCCTGATGAAAACCACAATAGTAAGTAAAATAACTAAAGTAATTTCTATAAACTTTGAACTTACAAAGGTAGAATCTTCAAGTATTAAGAGAGATATTTTACAGCTGCTCCTTTGCTATTTAGTAGGGGATAGTCCGTAATCCACTCCAGTCAAGTGAAGACCATGTCCAGAAATATGTATGATTTAGTACTTGACCATTATCTCCAACTCAACAAAACCAAGTAGTAAAAGTAAAATAACAAAAGTAATTTCTATAAACTTTGAACTTACAAAGGTAGAATCTTCAAGTATTAAGAGAGATATTTTACAGCTGCTCCTTTGCTATTTAGTTAGAAACAAAAATGTAATTTACTTAATTGTAATAAAATACTACAAAGGTAGAGGGGAAGAGGAAAGGAGGGGGAGGAAGGAATTAAGGAGAAGAAGGAGGTGTATAAAGGAAGAAGAGAGGAGAAGGAGGAGTATAAAGAGAAGAAGGATGAGGGAGGAGTAAATTAAATTATCTTTATTATCTTATGTTAAGGTAGCTTTTCGTTTGTATTGTTGTAGAGAAGAAATGGGTGGTGTTGCGGAAAAGCCAGAGGGGGAGGAAGGAATTAAGGAGAAGAAGGAGGTGTATAAAGGAAGAAGAGAGGAGAAAGAGGAGTATAAAGAGAAGAAGGATGAGGGAGGAGCAAATTAAATTATCTTTATTATCTTATGTTAAGGTAGCTTTTCGTTTGTATTGTTGTAGAGAAGAAATGGGTGGTGTTGCGGAAAAGCCAAGTACAATATTCGTATATAAATTTACACCCACACGAAAAATTTTGCTCTACACACAGACACGACATTTTCCTTTCAAAATTCTCTGTATACAAATATGAAAGGAGTCCAGACTCTAGATATTGTTTCTGGGCGTCCAAAGGGTTCCTACCTCACAGACACGAAAATTAAAGTAAGGTCAGCCACTCACTATCAGGTAGACCTGATCAGGTGTCAGGTGTGAAAAATTTTGCTCTACACACAGACACGACATTTTCCTTTCAAAATTCTCTGTATACAAATATGGAAGGAGTCCAGATATTGTTTCTGTGCGTCCAAAGGGTTCCTACCTCACAGACACGAAAATTAAAGTAAGGTCAGCCACTCACTATCAGGTAGACCTGATCAGGTGTCAGGTGTGTTGATAGTTTGTGTGCTCATGAGGTGTACCTATACCTGATCAGGTGTACCTGCCAGGTCTACTTGATAATGCTGGCCCAAATATTTGCAATCGAAATAGGTAGGTACCTAGTTGTGTGCTCATGAGGTGTACCTACCTGATCAGGTGTACCTGTCAGGTCTACCTGATAATGCTGGCCCAAATATTTGCAATCGAAATAGATAGGTACCTACGTGTGCAAATTTTTGGCTTCCTAACTATAAACCTACTTGGCGTCCATTTTTCACAATCAGGGTTTTTCGTTCGCCCCGGGTAGTACGACGATTTTCCAAATTACTTCTCTCATATTCTACACAAAAACATACATGGGGCAGGGAGGTTAAACATACGCCAAGGTCCAGAGTGGGACATAAATCTTGCGAGGAAAATTGAGCATTTCAAGCACGTATTACTTTTGACCGGGAAAAAATTGCCGGGGGAAACGGGGCTGAATATATTTTTTTCTTTTTTTGAAGAGGTTTGATAGATGGAACTGTAACAGCTAAGGTCTTATCGCCCCGAAAACGAAGAGAGAAGGAAGACAGGATAGGAGAAAGTCCACACGTTCTGAGAACGAACTTTACCCGTTCAGGATAAAATCGGCCCCGGGCGGGACTCAAACCCGCGACTTAGCGCTTACAAGGCAGACGCGGGACTGAATGGAGTGGTGTCCAGAGGTCAAGTGGTCAAGGCACTTGCCTAGTAAACAGGAAAGCGTGGGTTCAATTGGTAACACTCAGCCTGGGTGAGTTTAATGTAAGGAGGGGGTAGCTTATTATGAAACCCAGTTGGAGGGTAAAATCCCCGTCACTAAAAACCTGGGCAAATACACAATGACATTAAACCCCTTGAATTACAAGATAGAATTCTGCCAGGCCTGCTAGCTTGGAAGGCAGCGTGCCTGCCTTGTAAGCGCTATCAGTTCCCTCTAGCAAAACCCTTAAAAAAAGTTAGTACCTATATCAGTTCAACTCAAAATACTGAGATTCGTTTGCTCCAATTTCCCCTAAAAGCTTCACGTCCTAAAGCACGAAGTATACGAGATTTCTCTTTCATGCTTCCAATGAAATCCTTATCAAAGGTCCAATTTGTTTTATTGGTAGTTTTATGCTGGGGCAGGAGAAATCCAGAAGCTCTGCCCTCACACATTACTCCATCTGCAATCTGCATGATTATAAATTGTGTGGAAGTTAACCGCTGGCGCTGGAAAGATCATTTGTAAAAGAAGAAGGAGAGGAAGACGACGAAGAAAGAGGAGAAGAAGGAGGAGAAGAAGACGGAGAAGAAGGAGGAGGAGGAGAAAAAGAAGAAGGAGTAGAAGAAGGATGAGGAGGAGAAGAAGAAGGAGAAAGAGGAAGAAGAGAAGAAAGAGAAGGCGGAGAAGAAGGAGAAAGAGGAGGAGGAGGAGGAGACGAAGAAGAAGGGAAAAATATGAGGAGGAGACGAAGAAAGAGGAAGAGAAGAAAAAGAAGAAGGAAAAGAAGAAGAGGAAGAAGAAGAATAAGAAGAAGCAGCTGATCATCGATGGCAGCCTCGTGAGAACAATTAAGGAGGAGCCTAAAAGTATAATACCCTGATATTACGAACCTCAATGACTCATTCATTAGTTCAAATTATTATCTACATAATTACCTAACCACTCATAGGCCAAAATTACCAAAATTAAAATACACCTACCTTAATAATTAAGTTAGGTACTCGGAGATGGCTTGAGAGTTATGCCATATGCCAGATTTCAAAAAAAAAAAAAAAAAAAAAAATATTTTTGGCCATGTCTAGGCCAAAAATTAAATACCCAACTTAGGTACCTAAATAATTAAATATCTTATGAGTAGCTACCTACCCATACTTCCAGTGTTGTCTCCTTGAAAGGCGTTTCTATAATCACCTCAGGAAAAAAGCTAACCCATCGAAAATAATCACGGAACATTTGAGCGTGAAATATTCATAATGAAGCCTCGTTTTACATTTTTGATGAAGTCACAGGCTGTTGGTCTAATAACTCTAATGGTAGTTATGATTTGTCGTTGTAAAGGTCAAAAGTTCAATCTGTATTGACGTTATTTTGACGTGAGACGTAATGGTGCTCACATATTTAGTCTAAAGTTGATAGAAGGGCCATCATAGTCCTATAAAACACCCACTCAGGGGCTTAAGTGTAGGGGCAGACAGCCCCAAAAGTTGGGTTAAACTTATAAAGAATCAACGGAAGCTATAGTCCAATGACAATAAGAAGGGCTGGAATAATGGAATTTAGAGTCTTATTTTCCTTTTGGAATATCCCCTCTTCTGAAGATACATAGTTCCCCTCTTAGCACAATCGATCCGCGATGATGCGCCATATTGGATTTCCTATGGTTTAGTACCTATAGGCGCCATTTCCGGCTGGGATTGAACCCACGCCCTCCTGTTTACCAGGCGAGCGCCTTGACCACTACACCACCGAGGTAGGTTCCGGTTCCGTAAAGGGGAAACGGTTCCGAAGGTTTCCCGAAAGGAAACAATGCTCCCCAATTTGGCTTCTCACGGGGAAGCACCAAACAATTCCCGTACAAACAATACAATATGAACCAAAATGTACGTCTCCCGCACACTGCATATTTTGAAATAAAAACGCATTTAAGGGCCATAATTTTTCCATTGTTCCAACCGCTATTCTTTTTTCCCTTCTTTCTAGCTATTTTCTTTTGTATTTTTGCCAGCAAGTTTATTACTTACCCTGAACGTGACGAGAGTGAGAAGTAGGTTCTCAAGTTAGTCGAATTTTAACTCTTAGCCATAACTTTTGTCTACTTGTCTTACCGGTAAATAATAGGTAATAAAAATATGAACCTGTGTACAAAATGTCAAGTTTCTATGACTTACCGTTTAGACGCCAACCTCTTACACACAAACAAACAGAAAACCGCTCTTATTAATAAGATAAGGTAGCTAATTGGAGTAGTTAGGTAGCTGGCTATCTTTGTCTACCTACTCACTATCAAATCAATACCTCTAATAGAGGGAAGTTCTTATAGTCCTTGAGTTTTTCCAATGGAAATTAAGTTAGGAACTCTAATATCCATAGTTTTTAATACTGTAGCTCTGCCCCAGTGTCCGTTAACTTCAGGTTATTGTTGTATATTTTGTGTTATTTCGAACATTTTCCTCTAAACGTGAGCTTATTTTCGTGGACGACATGGAAACTCGGTTTTCTGTTCAATATTATTGTTATTTAGTTACTCCTTTTGTCATTATTTAAGAAAATTAGAGGGTTTTTCGTTTCCTAGGTAGGATTTTTCAAAGATTCATTTTCAAAACTTCAACAGTTTTCAATGATTCCTAACAAATCCTATTTGGATAAAAATCCGCCCCGGGCGGGAATCGATCCCGCGGCCTAGCATGCAAGGCGGATCCCCAATATAATTATTTAAAATAGATTATTGAATAGAACATGATTTCCAAGATGGTGTAAGTTGTAATAGAATAGGTCACATTTCTTCTTCTTTTCATTCATCTTCTTCTTCCTCCTCTTGTTCCCCCTTCTTCTCTTCCTCCTCCTCCTCTTCTTCCTCCTCCTCCACCTCTTCTTCTTCGTTCTCCTCCTCCTCTTCTTCGTTCGCCTCCTCCTCTTCTTCATCAAGATATTGCTCCGAACCTATTTATTATCGAAATACTCGTACGTGTTCATATTACATCTCATAAAAAATGCTCGATTAGCTTTCAGAATTTCAGATTCCATTTGTAAATAACAAAGAGTTCTGTTTCATTACAAGTAAATGCATTGCATAGTTAACTCTAAACTATCACGGAATACCGACTCGTTGTTAAGGCGCCATCACACTGAGGTAGGTACATTACCTGGGTATTATGTTAGACCGAAACAATGAAAATATTCTTCGAAACCATCTCAATTAACGGACAACATGCAACTTGCTTCAAAGATTTATGCCCGCTCTTATCACAGAGAGTTTTCAGTTAATCCAGAGTTCAGGAAGTACTGGCCTGAGTAGATTAAATGGGTGACATCAAAGAAAACCCTTGACACTGTTTTACTTCTTAGGGATTTTAGCATGTTCCAAAACCATATCAATCGAATGCAAAATCTATGAAGGTATATTATGTTGCCTCATGTTGGTCGTCGCATGCCTCAATGATTCCTTTTGTCAAAACTTCAACAGTTTTCAATGATTCCTTTTGTCAAAACATCAACAGTTTTCAACGATTCCTTGTTAAAACTTCAACAGTTTTCAATGATTTTTGGAACTTTCAACAATTTTTAATGATTCCTTGTCAAAACTTCAACAGTTTTCAATGATTCCTTGTCAAAACTTCAACAGTTTTCAATGATTTATTGTCAAAACTTCAACAATTTTCAATGATCCCTTGTCAAAACTTGAACAGTTTCCAATGATTCCTTGTCAAAACTTCAACAGTTTCCAATGATTCCTTGTCAAAACTTCAACAGTTTTCAATGATTCCTTGTCAAAACTTGAACAGTTTCCAATGATTCCTTGTCAAAACTTCAACAATTTTCAATGATTCCTCGTTAAAACTTCAGCAGTTTTCAATGATTCCTCGTTAAAACTTCAACAGTTTTCAATGATTCCTTGTCAAAACTTCAACAGTTTTCATACTGTGGATAAATGTTGAACTGTTAAGAGCTGAAAAAGCTCTTTGTTGTCTCGTGAAATCCTCAGGGAGGTTGGGGAAAAAGGATTCTTTCTCCCGTTTTTAAAGAGCTCTCGGAGTGAAGGGGCAGGGGAGGAAAGCTCGGGGCAGAAGGAAAAGAAAAACAGGTGACCCTTTTGGTACTGGTGGAATGTGGAGTCCCTAAAAATCTTAAAGGATCTTTTTTTTCAAGAGGTTTGATAGAGGGAACTGTAACTGCTAAGGTCTTATCGTCCCGAAATCGAAGAGAGAAGTATGACAGGATAGAAGAAAGCCAGCCGTTCCGAGAACGACTTAAATGATCAACAGAACTGAAGTACCAATCATCAGAGAATTTGGTTTTTCACCAATTGAAAGTATCAAACTTTGTAGTGTAGTTGTAGTGGACTTGAGATCTGAAGGTTGGTGATTCGAGTCTTCGTAATAACATTTATCATAGCTTAATCGAGGGACGACAATACTTACTGCGATAAGCATTTATGTACCTTGTTCAGTTGAAAGTTCTTTTAATTTACCTTTCACCAAATTTGGTTCTCCTTCAGTTTTACCCATTTTCCTTGACTATAGTCTTCTTTTTTTCTCATCCTTCGGAAGGACAAGGCACACCGATAGGGGGAATAAAGCGGGAGTTTTTGTGGAAAAGTGGGATATGTGTTAAAACTATTTTAATAATAAAAAGAAAATTTCCCTTCTCCTATTGTGTTTTTTTCCCCTGTTTAAATATTTTATTCCTACATATTGGCCTTTATCCTTTATTTCCCGACCTATCCCCCCCCCCTGTTTCTCTTTTCTCGGTCTTTTCTCTTTTCTTTAAAAGTTTGCTTGTTCCCTCTTGTTCTTTGAGGGAGCTTGGAAAGGAAGTCAAAAACCATGGCTGGAAACTCTAGGAAGGAAACGAAGTTGTATGAAACATGGACGATAAACGCTAAGAAAGACTTTCAGTCGAAAGGAATTACTTTGCCCTTTGCCAGCCTCTGCCTCGTAAACACTAGACCACCGCGCTGGTTCGATTCCCGCCCGGGTCGAACTTTATCCTAAACAGATAAGGCTCGTTCTCGGAACGGATAGTTTTCTTCTATTCTTCTATCTTGTCCTCCTTCGTTCTTCGATTTTGGGACGATAAGACCTCAGTACAGTTTTCTGAGGGGCGTGAAACTGCTCAAAGGAGCTTCTTTCGCCACAGATGCATGACAATAGCGTACTATGTTCCTCATCTATAAGGGCTCTGACATGAGGGGCCTACTACGGGATGGCATGCCACATCTGCAAAAGCAAAGTGCAACACTTTTCACCTCTCAAAACAGAAACAGAATCTATTTTTTATCTCAAGTAAAGTAAAAACCCGTACGGTTCTTTTCTCCTTTAGCCTTAACTCGAAAGCTATTCTTAACCTTTTTTTCTTCCCCTGTGTGAAGGTTAGCGGTAGAGGTTAACCTTTTTAAAAAGAAGGAAAAACAATTGGCTGTATTCATCCCACAAGACCTTTGAAGAACGAAGAATACTGTGTCGGCGTTTGACGTATTCGTATACCTAGAAAATTATTGTAGATGTAGACCTATCGAAATAAATAAATATGTATACACTTTCAAGTGTCAGTCTAGTTAGCTTGGACTCTTGGAGGGTAGCGTCCACAAAACACAAGGACTAAAAATGCAAGATAATCCAAATCTTTTCATCTTTGATGTCTCTGGTTCTGTCTCGATACCAATTCTCTTATTAAATTCATCTGAACATTCTGAATCCTTTATACTTTTTAGTACCTACATAATTACCCATAATGTCCTATATCTTTCTACTTCATATTCTTGGTTCATTCTTCGTCTCTCAAATCCTCCTGATCTCTTATTAATGAGAGGATAATAGACCTTAAATAATAGAATAGAATAGAATAGAATAGAATAGAATAGAATAGAATAGAATATAACATTTTGGACATTTTTTTTTTTTTTTTGTAGTCCTAAACGCCCAGCAAAATGTGCATCCTGTACTCAAGAAGATACCGTCCAATATTGCCCAAAATTTTGTACATTGGGCCTATAAGACTACAAATTCCCCAAAGTCCTTGGGCGTTGAAAGGATAATTATGTCAATATTCTCGGAACGGCTGGCTTTCCGCTCCGGACAGGAATCGAACCCGCGGCCTAGGTAGCGCTTACAATGCAGACGTGCTACCAAGCAAGCTAACTAGGCTGAGATTTTATTTTTCTTTTGCAAATTTATCTAGCGGGTTCAATTCTCGCCCAAAGAGGACTTTATCCTAAACAGATAAGGTTCGTTCTCGGAACGGCTGGCTTTCTCCTATCTTCCTTCTCTCTTCGATTTCGGGACGATAAGACCCCAGCAGTAAGTATCAGTTCCCAAAAACCTCTTTAAAAAAAAAAAAAAAAAAAAAAAAAAACCCAGAAGCTCTACTCCCACACATTACTCCATCTGCAATCTGCATGATTATAAATTGGTGGAAGTTAACCGCTGGCGCTGGAAAGATCATTTGTAAAAGAAGAAGGAGAGGAAGACGACGAAGAAAGAGGAGGAGAAGACGGAGGAGGAGGAGGAGGAGGAGGAGAAAAAGAAGGATGAGAAGAAGCTAAGAAGAAGGAGTAGAAGAAGGATGAGGAGAAGAAGAAGAAGAAGAAGAAGAAGAAGGAGAAAGAAGAAGAAGGAGAAAGAGGAAGAAGAGAAGAAAGAGAACAAGCAGAAGGCGGAGAAGAAGGAGAAAGAGGAGGAGGAGGAGACGGAGAAGAAGGGAAAAATATGAGGAGGAGACGAAGAAAGAGGAAGAGAAGAAAAAGAAGCAGCTGATCATTGATGGCAGCCTCGTGAGAACAATTAAGGAGGAGCCAATCGAAATGTCAGCAAAAAGACAAGGTTGTCTAAAAGTTTAATACCCTGATATTACGAACCTCACTGACTCATTCATTAGTTCAAATTATTATCTACATAATTACCTACCTCTCATAGGCCAAAATTACCAAAATTAAAATATACCTAATAATTTAAGGTAGGTACTCGGAGATGGCTTGAGAGTTATGCCATATGCCAGATTTCAAAAAATAAAAAAAAATAGGCTAAGAAGGTAGACATGGCCAAAAATTAAATACCCAACTTACCTAAATAATTAAATAGGTATCTTATGAGTAGCTATACCTACCCATACTTTCAGTGTTGTCTCCTTGAAAGGCGTTTCTAATCATCTCAGGAAAAAAGCTAACCCATCGAAAATAATTACGGAACATTTGAGTGTGAAATATTCATAATGAAGCCTCGTTTTACATTTTTGATGAGGCTGTTGGTCACCTCCTCTCCCTCCCTTTTTCTCTCAACCCTTTTTCATCCCTGTTTCTTCTCCTTCCTCCTCTCCCTTTTTCATCCCATTCTCTCCCTCCTTCCCCCCCCCTATTCCTTACCCTCCTCTCTTTCTATCCCTATTTCCTCCTCCCCTCTTCCCCTCTTTTCTATCTCTATGTTCTTTCCTCGATATCCTTTCCATATATCCTTCTCCTCTTCCTTTCTTTTCTCTCTCCTGTTTCTCCCTCTCCTCTCTTCCTTCCCCTTCTCTCCCTCAGGGGAATTTGGAATAAAAATCATTTTCACCGCTGAGTCCTCCTCCTCTCTCTCTCTCTCTCTCTCTCTCTCTCGTTGTTTTCTATCTGGTTATATTTCTTCTTACTGGCCCTACCAAACATATTATCCAGAGAAAAGTTTCATTGGTTTCGATTCTTAGGTTTCTAAAAAATCGAGAGAGTATTATAGGCACACAACTATTACACACACTCCTAAATAGAGGTTTATGTTGAATTTCATTTGAAAATTCGATACCCACTGCTGGAATCTCCGTCGTTCCTCGATTAATATTAGAATTGATACCGCGCTAAATTTTATGACTGCTAACATGGACTCGAAACACCAACCTCCTGATGTGAGGTCCGATACTTATTACCTAGGATGTAGTCTAAATTCTAAATACTAGGCTAATATTTTTCCAGTTCTTAGAATGCCTGTTAGCCAGCCTAGTTAGCTTGGTTGGTAGAGCGCCTGCCTTGTAAGCGCTAGGCCGCGGGTTCGATTCCCACCCGGGGCGGATTTTATCCTGATGGGATAATGTTCGTTCTCGGAACGGCTGTGGATGCAACCTTTTTGTACCTGTGCTCCCTGACCGCAGGTTGGATGCAGCCAACAGCTGACTTTATCCTATCCTGCAGTACTCCTTTTCTCTTCGATTTCGAGATGAAAAAATGAAAATGATCTCCACATTATAATTTCCCCTATTATTTTTTTTTCCTCATCTCACTGGCGAACCCTGTATAAAATATCAAATTGGTACGCCCCCGGTTCCACCCGAAGTTTCTTAATATCAATATCATAACCCCTAAAAATGTCGTTCTCATAAACCCAAAAGGTTTTAACCTTATCATTAGGGGAACTAATAGTGGAATTATTTATCGAAATAGAGGTAGGGTTTAGGGGGAAAAGGTTAGAGGGTTAAGGGGGAAAAGATGGCAGGGCCGGTGACAACCTGGCTCCGGGGCTGACTATAAAGAGGGCCCTCCTTACAGCCTTTGTTCCAAACAAGAATATTGGGTAATTTTAATTTCCTTAAAAAGAAGAAGAAGAAGAAGAAGGAAGAGGAGGAGGAGGAGGAGGATAAGGAGGAGGAGGAGGAGGAGGAGGAGAAGAAGGGCAATCTTTATCCTAAAGACATTAGGTTTGTTCTCGGAACAGCTGACTTTATCCTATCCAGTACTCCTTTTCTCTTCGATTTCGAGATGAAAAAATGATCTGCACATTATAATTTCCCCTAATATTTTTTTCTCTCCTCATCTCACTGGCGAACCCTGTATAAAATATCAAAACGTCCCCGGTTCCACCCGAAGTTTCTTAATATCAATATCATAACCCCTAAAAATGTCGTTCTCATAAACCCCAAAGGTTTTAACCTTATCATTATAGGGGAACTAATAGTGGAATTATTTATCGAAATAGAGGTAGGGTTTAGGGGGAAAAGGTGAGAGGGTTAAGGGGGAAAAGATGACAGGGCCGGTGATAACCTGGCTCCGGGGCTGACTATAAAGAGGACCCTTCTTACAGCCTTTTTTTCAAACAAGAATATTGGGTAATTTTTATTTCCTTAAAAAGCAGAAGAAGAAGGAAGAGGAGGAGGAGGAGGAGGAGGAGGAGGATAAGGAGGAGGAGGAGGATGAGGAGGAGGAGGAGAAGAAGAAGAAGAAGAAGAAGAAGAAGAAGAAGAAGAAGAAGAAGAAGAAGAAGAAGAAGAAGAAGAAGAACAAAAAGAAAAAGAAAAAGAAGAAGAACAAGAAAAATTCTGGTTTCGAGCCCCCTGGCGTATATTCCACCCCGCAGCACCGGGGCATTTAGGGGCCCCGCATGGACACATTCAGGGACCCCAAATTAACAATAATTTTGGAGCATCCACTCCCTGTCAATCTATTGACCCAGGCGGTCTACAGGCGAGGAAGAGGAAGAAGAAAAATTCTGGTTTCGAGCCCCCTGGCGTATATTCCACCCCGCAGCCCTCGGGCATTTAGGGGCCCCGCATGGACATTCAGGGACCCCAAAATGACAATAATTTTGGAGCATCCACTCCCTGTCAATCTATTGACCCAGGCGGTCTACAGGCGAAATCTTACGAGGAACCGAAAAAGTAGGCATAACTGTGGGCCCCCTTGAATAATCCGTGGCCAATATCACCGAATAATCCCTCCCCCTGTAAACAGCCCTGAAAGGGGTAAGGGCCCCGATATTATAGCGTACGTGTTTCGAGACAAAAGCTAGAGGTCCCTATTTTACTATAATGACTTTTTAAAATGACAGTTTAGCATGTGATGCATTTGAGAAAGGGAAGAAAGAGCTGAATAAATTGTACCGCGTGAGGGTACCTAATATTTATGGCATAGCACAATGCTTTTTTTTTACCAACGCCAGTTTTTTTTCTTTATTGAAGGTTTGATTGAGAGAACTGTAACTGCAAAGGTCTTATCGTTCCGAAATCGAAGAGAGAAGGAAGACAGGATAGAAAAAAAGCCAGCCGTTCCGAGAACGAACATTATCCCATCAGGATAGAATCCGCCCTGGGCGGGAATCGAACTAGCGACCTAGCGCTTACACGGCAGACGCTCTACCGATCAAGCTTACTAGGCTGGCTAACAATGGTTTTTAAAACCAACCTTAATTATTTTGAAGAGACTGGGCAGAGGGAACTAACTGTAAGAACGGGGATCGAAATCGAAGAGAGAAATCGACCAGTAGGTACGGTTTATGAGTTATGAGTCAAAATCAAAGTCAAAGAGTCGCTTGTACCCAAAAAATGGGGTCCTCAAATTTACCCAGAAAATGGGCTCCAAAACTTCATCCACAAAATTGGGTCTTAAACTTCACCACAAACATTCACAGGTATGATTCAAATTCATATCCTTAGAACGAATGGTAAGGTACTTAGGCTCTGAGGCAGGTATACTTGTAAATTTTAGTTAGCTAATAGGCTGCCAACAATTGCTTACGTTCGTTCTATAGTGTTGTACATCCAGTGCCCTAAATCACCAAAGTATGGAAAAGTATTTACAATTTTATTCCATATTTCGATATGATTGGTCCAAATTCAAAATTCTGCTTTTCCATTGGCTATTACACTTGTAAGATACTTTTCCATACTTTGGACAGGGCTGTTAGCAGGCCAAAAGAAGTTGGGTGAAACCTAACCTAAGACCTTACCGTTTGAGAGTCGATAGCTTTTTGAAGGCCTCCTACTCAAATGCATACATTCACAGTCGCACATTTTTCTGGTCTCTACCCCTTCTATTTCAAGCTTGCAAGCTCATTTTTAATTTAAACTCTTTTTTTCGGTTTTTAATAAATATTTGAACATATCGCTCCTCTGTTACTGTTCACTGGCCATTTCTGTCCATTGTTTAAAGTCACCAGCTTCTAACAACTGTACCTTTTAGCTTTAGCTTTTTTTGTGTCAAGAAGTTTGATAGAGGGAACTGTTGAGGTCTCATCGTCCCGAAAGCGAAGAGAGAAGGAAGACTGGATTGGAGAAAGCCACTCGTTCCACGAACAAATCCTATTTGTTTAGGATAAAATCCGCCCCGGGCGGGAATCGAACCCGCGGCCTAGCATGTAAGGCGGATCCCCAATAATTATTTAAAATAGATTATTGAATAGAACATGATTTCCAAGATGGTGTAAGTTGTAATAGAATAGGCTACATTTCTTTTTATCCTTCTTCGTCTTCTTATTCTTCTTCTTCTCTTCCTCCTCCTCCTCCTCCCCCACCTCTTCTTCTCGTTCTGCTTCTTCTTCGTTCTCCTCCTCCTCTTCTTCTTCATCAAGATATTGCTCCGAACCTATTTATTATCGATAATACTCGTACATGTTCATATTCCATCTCATAAAAAATGCTCGATTAGCTTTCAGAATTTCAGATTCAATTTGTAAATAACAAAGAGTTCTGTTTCATTACAAGTAAATGCATTGCATAGTTAACTCTAAGCTCTAAGCTATCACGGAATACCGACTCGTTGTTAAGGCGCCATCACACTGAGGTACATACCTAGGTATTATGTTAGACCGAAAAAAAGAATTAAGAGGTTTGACAGAGGGAACTGTAACTTCTATGGTCTTATCGTCCCGAAATCGAAGAGAGAAGGAAGACAGGATAGGAGAAAGCCAGCCGTTCCAAGAACGAACATTATCCCCTCAGGATAAAATCCGCCCCGGGCGGGAATCGAACCCGCGGCCTAGCGCTTACAAGGCAGACGCACTACCAACTAAGCTAACTAGGCTGGCTTATGTTAGACCGAAACAATCAAAATATTCTTCAAAACCATCTCAATTAACGGTCAACATGCAACATGCTTCAAAGATTTATGCCCGCTCTTATCACAGAGAGTTTTCAGTTAATCCAGAGTTCAGGAAATACTGGCCTGTGTAGATTAAATGGGTGACATCAAAGAAAACCCTTCACACTGTGTTACCTCTTAGTGATAAGAGTTTAGGATTTTAGCATGTTCCAAAACCATATCAATCGAATGCAAAATCTATGAAGGTATATTATGTTGCCTCATGTTGGTCGTCGCATGCCTCACTGCAGCACGCTTCAAGTTGCTGCAGTGTAATTTCGCCTTTTAGACTATTATCCAGAATGATATTATGTTCATTATTGTTCAAGAACGATACCTATATCCTAACAATATCAATCAAAACAAAACGATATTTCCATCTTGTATCTCTCTAACAATTTGAAATAATGGATTTCCCCTAGCGAAGACCTATACAGGGTCCCCGAGAAAACTGAAGCTGGGTACCTACTACCTACTAACGATGACGCTTTGCACTCAGGATTTTTTAGCTAGCTAAATTCCGTTAAGGGATGAGCTATTATTCTTTCGATTATCACGTCCATTCGAGAGGGGGGTGATGAGAAAGAACATTCACAAACGAGGAACGTTCTGGGTATTATATTTATAACTTATAAAAATTCGAGAAAACTGATGCTGGGTACCTACTACCTACTGACGATGACGCTTTGCACTCAGGATTTTTTAGCTAGCTAAATTCCGTTAAGGGATGAGCTATTATTATTTCGATTATCACGTCCATTCGAGAGGGTGGTGATGAGAAAGAACATTCACAAACGAGGAACGTTCTGTGGGTATTATATTTATAACTTATAAAAAATAAGGGTTAGGTGGCCTGCAAAAAATAATTTTCGCGAATCTTTTAATCTTCTACTTCTTCTTCTTCTTTTTCTTGTCCATCATTATATTATCTTCTTTTTGAGCCTTGATATAGGTAGGTGCCTAGTAGTAGCGTGTCCTTACTGCCGAAAAAAGAGCTCCAAAAGAAGATGATAAAGATGAAGAAGAAGAAAAGTTTCTTCTTCTTCTTCTTCTTCTTCTTCTTCTTCTTCTTTTTCTTGTCCATCATTATATTATCTTCTTTTTGAGCCTTGATATAGGTAGGTGCCTAGTAGTAGCGTGTCCTTACTGCCGAAAAAAGAGCTCCAAAAGAAGATGATAAAGATGAAGAAGAAGAAAAGCGTTCTGATTTCCTACGAAGACTCGAAATGCCCTTCATTGAAGAGGGAGAAGTCATTAGGAAGACCCGGTATGAATTATATGTACATCTCAGTATCTACATCAGAACTTATAGAATCTCATCAGACTAAAGATTCCAACATATTTACTGGATTTAAACTAAAAGCGTTCTGATTTCCTACGAAGACTCGAAATGCCCTTCATTAAAGAGGGAGAAGTCATTAGGAAGACCCGGTATGAGAAAATTATATGTACATCTCAGTATCTACATCAGAACTTATAGAATCTCATCAGACTAAAGATTCCAACATATTTACTGGATTTAAACTAATCCCTCCTCCCTCCCTTTTTCTCTCAACCCTTTTCTATCCCTGTTTCTTCTCCTTCCTCCTCTCCCTTTTCCCTCCCATTCTCTCCCTCCTTCCCCCCCTATTCCTTATACCCTCCTCTCTTTCTATCCCTATTTCCTCTTCCCCTCTTTTCTATCTCTATGTTCTTTCCTCCATATCCTTTCCATGTATCCTTCTCCTCTTCCTTTCTTTTTTCTCTCCTGTTTCTCCCTCTCCTCTCTTCCTTCCCCTTCTCTCCCTCAGGGGAATTTGGAATAAAAATCATTTTCACCGCTGAGTCCTCCTTCTATCTTGTCCTCCTTCGTTCTTCGATTTCGGGACGACAAGACCTCAGTACAGTTTTCTGAGGGGCGTGAAACTCCTCAAAGGAGCTTCTTTCGCCACAGATGCATGACAATAGCGTACTATGTTCCTCATCTATAAGGGCTCTGAGATGAGGGACCTATATACTACGGGATGGCATGCCACATCTGCAAAAGCAAAGTGCAGCACTTTTCACCCTCCAAACACACACAGAATCTATTTTTTATCTCAAGTAAAGTAAAAACCCGTACGGTTCTTTTCTCCTTTAGCGTTAACTCGAAAGCTATTCTTAACCTTTTTTTCTTCCCCTGTGTGAAGGTTAGCGGTAGAGGTTAACCTTTTTAAAAATAAGGAAAAACAATTGGCTGTATTCATCCCACAAGACCTTTGAAGAACGAAGAATACTGTGTCGGCGTTTGACGTATTCGTATACCTAGAATCTAAAGGCCAAATGTCCAACATTTTGGACATTTTTTTTGTAGTCCTAAACGCCCAGCAAAATGTGCATCCTGTACTCAAGAAGATACCGTCCAATATTGCCCAAAATTTTGTACATTGGGCCTACAAGACTACAAAATCCCTAAAGTCCTTGGGCGTTGAAAGGATGTCAATATTCTCGGAAAGGATGTCAATATTCTCGGAACGGCTGGCTTTCTCCTATCCTGTCTTCCTTCTCTCTTCGATTTCGGGACGATAAGACCTTAGCAGTAAGTAGCAGTTCCCAAAAAACTCTTAAAAAAAAAAAAAAAAATCCGACTTCGTACAGGGTCTTATCGACTAATAGTAACTGTAGAGGTGCAGACTATATTGAGGAAAAGGGCCTCATTGGACCCCAAAGATCCAATGGAGTCAAAAGGAAACATATAAAATTTATTTCTTTTAGGTACCTATCAGGAGAGGTAAAAAAAAGTCTTATTAGTGGAGATGTCAAAACTCCCGCTCCAAGGTTTTCTTGTTGGACTTGGAACTTTTTGTGGGGTTTCTCGTTGAAAATTAACTTCTGTAGAGTGACACCAAGTTACCAAGTACGTACCTATAAAAGTGCTATTCTATTCTATTATGGGACTGGTTGCTCCTCTCCCGAGAGAGTATGCAATGAACACTGCAACCTCTGTAGATCTATTGTGACCAGTATTTTTTCCCCTGCCCGAGCTCCTATCCCCCGGCCTTGATGGAACCTAGAAGTACCCTCACTGGTATATTTCACCCTCCTCAGTTTCTCTGAAATTCACCT
>NW_007377776.1:131102-171393 GCF_000475195.1 Diaphorina citri
AGGGATAGACTGTAAGTAGATATTGAATAGAAAACGGGTACAGTTTCAGGACCAAGAAAAAGGGTCATTTAAATTGATGTAAGGAAAGCTTACAAATGTTCGATTACCAATCTTGAAATGACTAAAAATCACCGGATTACGTGTCCAACAAGCTAAGACTCTTTAGGCTTAAAAAACAGAGAGTAAACCTTTGTCAATTTTTATATCTCCTTAGGCTTAGGGAAAAAGAGAGACAGAGAAAGAAGAGAGAGAGAGAGATTTTCTACAAAAGATCCTTCTTGTAAAAAAAAAAAAACTTACCTACCTACTATTTGGATCAATCAAACAAGAGACAAAAGCTATCCAAACATATATACCTAAGACTATTTTAAAATGAAGCACAATACATAGCCATCATAAAACCAAGCAAAACCACGAGAGCTCGGCTAAACCCGCTCCTGCCTCACCACAAATTGGTAAGTTGGTAAGTCTCAAACCTGATGTGTCTAAAATTACTATGAAATACCAACTTGGCCTTGATCTTGACTATGATATTATCTGTAATGATGCAGAACCAATGATGATTCAACCAAAAAACACTCAAATAACCAATCAACCAACCAATCAAGTTAGAAAAATACTCAACGCACTTATTTTCATCTTAATATGCGTCTTCCTATAATTATGCCTCTGACGATTGAGTGCTGTATTGCCTGTTTCATTATTGGAAGTATTGAAACATACTTGAAGATCAAATTTTATGTAGACATTGTAGACTTACATGGAAAAAAATCGGTCAGTAAAATCATTGAATACTTAGGTATTCTTTGTAACAATCTAACATGTAGGTAAATCAATGAAAACTCTTTGTCAATGAAAACATGTTATAAATAATTACTTATACCTACCTAGGTATGTATTGTTATTGTTGAGAACTATGCAGAATCGACTCAAATTAAGGTGGTTGTTTTTTTTCACATTGAAGCCATGGTTGACTCTGATTTAAGGAGGATGGTTTTGTTTGTCCCAATATAGTAGGTACAATGCAAAAAAGCTACCATTTCCAAACCGCAGCAGACCAAATCAGTTAAAGACAAGCCTAATGGATACTTTTAATGCAAATGCACATGAAAATGCAGCGTTCTGATTTCATACGAAGACTCCAAATCCCCTAATTGAAGAGGGAGAAGTCATTAGGAAGACCCGGTATGAGAAAATTATATATAATATATGTACATCTCAGTATCTACATCAGAACTTATAGAATCTCATCAGACTAAAGATTCCAACATATTTACTGGATTTAAACTAAACACCAATACCTATAACCCATATCTACCTACTAACTCTACATATGGATACAATTTTAGGGCCGTTAAAAAAAGGGGTTGGGGGGGGGAGCTCATTCGGTGATCCGGTCCTATTTAGACCCGGGCTGTCCAAAGGGTTCCAGAACCAGCAGACCATATTTAGGAAGAAACTAGTGGCTCTCAACTTACACCGAATCATCAAAAACATCTGATTGGCCAAAATTTCTTTCAGTTCGATTTGAAAGAGAAAATTTCCCTTAAAAAAAAAAAAAAAAAAAAAAAAAAAAAAAATGTGTTATTTTGTTTCTAAAGACTTGTTATGGGGAGGGGCTCATTTTTGGTCCGGGGCCCCCTTGGCTGTAAACGGGCCTGCCCACAATTCTACACAAAACCCTATGCGTGTTAGGTACTATAAGTATGGGAGAATCTCATTTATAAAATCCACCTAATAATCCTCCTAATAACCAAGGTCTTGAAGTGATACCTATATAAGTAGGTACCTACCGCTTTGTACCTGTAGTAAACTTACCTACCTAAGTGCCTACATATTACCTATTTGATATTTAATAAAATAGAATCGAATCGAATAATAAAATAATAATAATAATAATAATAATAAATAAATAAATAAATAAAAAGTTCATAGTTTATACGTGTTCTGGTGATCGCTATTGATCCATAGTTCAGACTGCAAAATTATTGTAGATGTACGATGTAGACCTATCGAAATAAATAAATATGTATACACTTTCAAGTGCCAGTCTAGTTAGCTTGGACTCTTGGAGGGTAGCGTCCACATTATTCCCAACTTTTTACATAGGAATCGACCATTTATTTATAATTTTTACCCATTTGCAACTGCTCCATTATAGAATAGAATAGAATATACCTTGTTTATCCTGCCCGAATAGGACTGAAAAGTCCCTTTACCCCAGCAGTCTAAACAAGGTCTCGTATATTTGATGGGTTATTAAAGAACAATACATACATTAACAATTCATTAAAAAGACCTTGCTTAACTAAGAAAAAAAAATAGAATAGAATAGAATAGAATATACCCTGCTTATACTGCCAGAATGAGACTGAAAAGTCCCTTTACTCCCGCAGTCCAAGCAAGGTCTCATGTATTTGGTACAATATTTTCAAAAAATAAATTACAATAGACCCTTGCTTAAATTAAAAAAAAAAAAATTAATAATAATGATAAATTCAGGAAAGGGTTGTCTATTTCGGAGTTGTAATATCGAGTATTAGAAATACCTATGTATCTAATGGAAATGTGTATTAGAAAGAGCCCTAGTACCTATTAGAATGAAAAGAGAGCCCTACTCCTCTATAATTCGACCATTATGGGACTTTAGCACCAAGGTGGTGTATTATACTTCGTACAAGGTCTTCGTACAGGGTCTTATCTACTAATAGTAACTGTAGAGGTGCAGACTATATTGAGAAAAAGGGCCTCATTGGGCCCCAAAAGATCCAATGGAGTCAAAAAGGAAACATGAAATTTATTTCTTTTAGGTACCTATCAGGAGAGGTAAAAAAAGGTCTTATTAGTGGAGATGTCAAAACTCCCGCTCCAAGGTTTTCTAGTTGGACTTGGAACTTTTTGTGGGATTTCTCGTTGAAAATTAACTTTTGTGGAGTAACACCAATTACGTACCTATAAAAGTGCTAGCAACCAAATAAAAACACTAGCAACTAGGAACAATAGATATGAATCAAATTCGTAATTAAAGTTAAAACTTTGGGTATTTTTTAGATTTCTTGGTCTCAAACCAATGGGTATTTGTTCAAGACAATAATTGCTAGTTATACCTATTTGTATTATTTGTTCAGGACTTCAATATTTGTTAGTTGTAGGACTGTAGGTATATTTGCTCGATTCGTGGTCAATAGGTATAATGATCCAAATCGATTTCAGACAAAATAAATTGAAACAAGCACGAATAAAGTAAATACCTACACAAAAACTATAGGTTATTATTATTTCTACTTTTATTATATAATTCTTATATTATGAGTTTTTTTTTTTAAATTTTATTTTATAGGTACTTATCATTATCTATTATTTTTCCTTATTGACTTTTAAAGAGGATGATAATAGAGAATAGAATAGAATATACCTTGTTTATCCTGCCAGAATGAGACTGAAAAGTCCCTTTACTCCCGCAGTCTAAACAAGGTCTTATATATTTCATAGGTAAAGTTTACAAATAAGTATATAAACCTTGCTTAACTTCAAAAGAAGTTATGACTTCAAATAATAGATGACATTTGAAGAGAATTTTCTGTTAATTCCAGTCTTGTGTTTCTCAATTAAGAATGATGAAATTGTGCAGATTAACCTTTATTCTATTTTAGGTCGCGGGTTCGATTCCCGCCCGGGGCGATCTTTATCCTAAAGACATAAGGTTTGTTCTCGGAATATAAGGTCTGACCGCAATTTGGATGGACATTTTCAATCCTCTTTAGAAGAAAAAAATCCCACCCTTCCCTCCTAAATCCTGTCCCTGGTCGACGAAACTTTCCGAAATGTCTCCTATCTGGGGTAGCGTTGTTCTATAAACAGAGGCTCGTGAATAATTCAACCTGTTTTAAATACCATCCCCTCTCCGCTATCCTGGGGTACGGTTCATTGCTGCACTTTCCCCTGCATCTATCCCATTTATATTTCATTATAATTTCCTTGGAAAACGAATTTTCCATTACTCGTTTCTCAGAGCGAGCGTTTTACTTTTCAAACCTCCATTTAACTTTCCACCTACTTTGCTCGCTAGGTTTTCCGTACAGGATGTCCTCTGATGCACCCCAGATGTCAATTGTTCTCACGAGGCCGAGTGATGTCTGGTAGCCGAAAAAATTTCGATTCCTTCCGGTAATCGAACGTCCAGTGTGCAAATCAATCAGGTTGCTGTTGTTGTTGTTGTTGTTGTTGTTTTTTATTTTATTTTTTTTTTATTTTTTAATGGAAGAAACCAAGGAACTGTAACTGTAAATGATTGATAGAGGGAAAGAGGGAACTGTAACTGCTAAGGTGTTATCGTCCCGAAATCTAAGAGAAAAGGAAGACAGAAAAATAGAAAGCCAGTCGTTCCGAAAGCGAACGTCATCTGTTTAGGATTAAGTTCCTTATTAACATTATTAATTCATTATACAAATTGGGAGTTTCGTCACCTCCACTATTTATTTTATTTATGTTGAAAGAAACTAGAAATTCCCTTTATTCCGGCAGTCTAAAAGAGGGGAAAGAGGTCAAATAAAATAAAGGGACTTTTCAATCCAATTCGGACAAGATATTCAACCTAACATACCACTAGGTCTTCTTCTTCTTCTTCTTCTTCTTCTTCTTCTTCTTCTTCTTCTTTTTCTTCGCCTTTCCCCGTGTACAGACGGGGTCGGCGTTTTTCTTCAGCCTCTCAATCAGCCCTAACCAGGGTGATTATGATTGGTTTGGCCTGACATTTGGTTTTGGCTACAAATTTTACGAGTGGATGCCCTTCGCATTCAACCTTTGCCATTTCTTTAGGAAGGGAAATTCAGGCTGGTCTACTCCCTGTTTAACGTCCCCCCAGCCAGACCGCTAATATACCATTTTGCTATTTCTTTAGGAAGGGAAATTCAGGTTGGTCTACTCCCTGTTTAACGTCCCCCCAGCCAGACCGCTAATATACCATTTTGCTATTTCTTTAGGAAGGGAAATTCAGGTTGGTCTTTAAAGGGGGGTTACACACTACAAGTCGATTTGGTTAACAGGAGGAGGTACTTAGGGAGTTTTCCAAAGGTTTACCTTTATTACCATTAGGTTTTGATCAAAACGCCGCCCCCGGGGGTCACTCCATTTTGAAAAGTTTGTAACACACGACTGTGGAAAAGTATCTAAGTCGACATCAAAAAGAAGTTGACATCGACTGTAATTAGGTAATTATTATTAGGTAGGTAGGTATAGCCCTTAGGTAACTATTATACATTATAGCTATTATGAAGCCCTTTTTAACTGGTGGTCTTTGAAAGCCTTAAAAAGAAGGAAAGGAAAGTTAGAAAAGAAAAACAAGAATAAGAAGAGGATGAGAAAGAAGAAGAACAAGAAAAAGAAGAAGAAGAAAAAAAAGAAGAAGAAGAAGTGGAAAAGGAAGGATAAAAAGAAGAATTAGAAGAAGACAAAGAAAAGTAAGTGGGTAGAATTTTAATTGGGTGGAACCCATTGTTATTAAGGAGGGAATTAAAAGAAAACTCCAAATTGGGAAGAATTGAGGAATGAAATTACTATTCTGACCCAATAACGGTACTAAGCACTAGATTGGGTACTACCTAATTGGGAGGGGTATAAAGGGAGGTAGAAGATAGGAGGGAATTAAAAGAAAACTCCAAATTGGGAAGAATTGAGAAATGAAATTACTATTCTGACCCAATAACGGTACTAAGCACTAGATTGGGTACTACCTAATTGGGAGGGGTATAAAGGGAGGTAGAAGAAGAAATAAATGGTAGAATTTTAGGGGGGGGACAATGGGTAGGTAGGTATCTGTAATTATTTTCCATTGGTAAGCATTTCTGACAGCCAATTATTTCCAATATAGCAATTCTCATTCTTACATCTAATTTCTGTCCTTCTGCCCTCTGATAGCTGATAGCTACCTAATTACTTACCCTTTTTTTTAAATAATTACCTACCTTCTCAATTTACCTTCCATGAGTCAAGATGGGTGATATTTAAGTTTCATGCAATGAAAAGCAGTTTTATGGAAAGTCCTTCATTTTCCAATATCTTGGAGAGTTTCAGCAGCCTTCATTCTCGAACCAAATGAATGGCCAAACGGAGTTACCGCGTTTCGATTATTGCCCGGGGCGAACACAGGAGTCAAGCAACGTTGCGCGATGTTAGTGTCCGGATGGGTAGGTAACCATCTGGCTTATGGCATGCTGCTGGCTTTCCGCGGCTCCATTGGTAAGCATTTCTGACAGCCAATTATTTCCAATAGCAATTCTCATTCTTACATCTAATTTCTGTCCTTCTGCCCTCTGATAGCTGATAGCTACCTAATTACTCACCCTTTTTTTTAATAATTACCTACCTTCTCAATTTACCTTCCATGAGTCAAGATGGGTGATATTTAAGTTTCATGCAATGAAAAGCAGTTTTATGGAAAGTCCTTATTTGTTAGGTTTATATTAGACATCCTATGTATTAACATTATTCTTACCGTTTATATTATTATTGGATACTGTTTCAGCGGCCTTCATTCTCGAACCAAATGAATGGCCAAACGGAGTTACCGTTTCGATAATTGCCCCGGGGCGAACATAGGAGTCAAGCAACGTTGCGCGATGTTAGTGTCCGGATGGGTAGGTAACCATCTGGCTTATGGCATGCTGCTGGCTTTCCGCGGCTCCACTCAGGCTGGATGAGATCAATGTGAGTAGACGTGTAGCTTATCGCCGAGTGGAGGGTATGTACAACGCCGTCACTAAAAACTTTAGCATACAGTGACGTCAAACCCCTTGAAAAATATTTTTATAATTTTATTACAAGCATGATAATAACTAGCTGTCAATAATAATAGCTATGATGACCATCTTCTTAAACCACACACGGATGCACGACTGCTGAAAGATATTGGAAAATCTTTAAATAGAAGCAATCGACTTAAACCTAAAACCACTAGATAGACTTGTTGATGTTAGTTACTTATAGTTATGAAAGATGAGATGGTTTGTTCCAAACTAGAAATATACGAGACTTAAGTAGGGATAGACTGTAAGTAGATATTGAATAGAAAACGGGTACAGTTTCAGTACCAAGAAAAAGGGTCATTTAAATTGATGTAAGGAAAGCTTACAAATGTTCAATTACCAATCTTGAAATGACTAAAAATCACCGGATTACGTGTTCAACAAGCTAAGACTCTTTAGGCTTAAAAAACAGAGAATAAACCTTTGTCAATTTTTATATCTCCTTAGGGAAAAAGAGAGACAGAGAAAGAAGAGAGAGAGATTTCCTACAAAAGATCCTTCTTGTAAAAAAAAAAAAAACTTACTATTTGGATCAATCAAACAAGAAACAAAAGCTATCCAAACATACCTAAGACTATTTTAAAATGAAGCACAATACATGGCCATCATAAAACCAAGCAAAACCACGAGAGCTCGACCAAGAAAAAGGGTCAATTGATGTAAGGAAAGCTTACAAATGTTCAATTACCAATCAGCTTAAAATGACTAAAAATCACCGGATTACGTGTCCACCAAGCTAAGAATCTTTAGGATTAAAAAACAGAGAATAAACCTTTGTTAATTTTTATATGTCCTTAGGGAAAAGAGAGACAGAGAAAGAAGAGAGAGAGAGAGAGAGAGAGAGGGATTTCCTACAAAAGATCCTTCTTGTAAAAAAAAAAAACTTACTATTCGGATCAATCAAACAAGAGACAAAAGCTATCCAAACATACCTAAGACTATTTTAAAATGAAGCACAATACATGGCCATCATAAAACCAAGCAAAACCACGAGAGCTCGGCTAAACCCGCTCCTGCCTCACCACAAATTGGTAAGTTGGTAAGTCTCAAACCTGATGTGTCTAAAATTACTATGAAATACCAACTTGGCCTTGATCTTGACTATGATATCTCTAATGATGCAGAACCAATGATGATTCAACCAAAAAACACTCAAATAACCAATCAACCAACCAATCAAGTTAGAAAAATACTCAACGCACTTATTTTCATCTTAATATGCGTCTTCCTATAATTATGCCTCTGACGATTGAGTGCTGTATTGCCTGTTTCATTATTGGAAGTATTGAAACATACTTGAAGATCAAATTTTATGTAGACATTGTAGACTTACATGGAAAAAAATCGGTCAGTAAAATCATTGAATAGGTAGGTATTCTTTGTAACAATGTAACATGTAGGTAAATCAATGAAAACTCTTTGTCAATTAAAACATGTTATAAATAATTACTTATATGTACTGTTATTGTTGAAAACTATTCAGAATCGACTCAAATTAAGGTGGTTGTTTTTTTTTCACTTTGAAGCCATGGTTGACTCTGATTTAAGGAGGATGGTTTTGTTTGTCCCAATATAGTAGGTACAATGCAAGAAAGCTACCATTTCCAAACCGCAGCAGACCAAATCAGTTAAAGACAAGCCTAATGGATACTTTTAATGCAAATGCACATGAAAATGCATAATATTAGGGAGATAGAATCTAAAGAAGTTTACTTTAAAACCTTCACTCATTAGCATCTCCATAATGTTTAATAGAGGAAGACTGAATACAAAGTTTGTTGAAATTTCTCCTTAAGTGGAAAACACTTTACTTTAATATTATGACGCTACAAAAAGTACATTTTTTTACCTCATAAAATTATTTTTAAGTGTTCTTTTTTAATAGATTCGCGCACTCATTACAAAGCCTGGGTTTTTAGTTTTAATGGCTTCTTTTCTCCTTCTGTGTGCCTTAGTGTTTTCCTTGAGAAGTCTATTTTTTACAACCAAAGCAATGTGCAAGGAGTTTTATAAGTGTTTTTTAGTTTCTTCATTTTAGTTTCTTAATTTTTTACAGCTCACTCCTCACTCCTCATCTTCGTAGGTACCCACTTCCTTACAGAACAAATTTAACAAAACTTTAATTTTCTTTGCTTCACTCAAATCATTCAAAGGTAAAAGCATTACAACACCTTATCTTCGTAGGTACCCACTTCCTTACAGAACAAAGTTAACAAAACTTTAATTTTCTTTGCTTCACTCAAATCATTCAAAGGTAAAAGCATTAAAACGCCTTACAGAAGAAAAAACTGCCGTGGCAACACCTTACTTACTTACTTACTGCCGTGGCATCTCAGACCGGAGTTGATCCATTGCCTCGACAAGCTTCCTCCTCCAAATGGTCCTGTCTTACCACTTTCACCTCCACCTCCATTTTCTTCTCCACTTTCGCCTCCACCTCCATTTCGATGGTCAAAATTTCGATGGTCAGTTTTTAATGCTAAAACACGTTTTGAGGTTCCTAGAGCCTAAATCCAAAGTTTCAGCCATTGGTCCGTGTGTGTCTGTCTGTCTCTAAACAAAATATCTCGAGAACGGTAAGAGCTAGCGACTTGAAATTTGGTATGTAGCTGTAAATGTGAGAATGCGACACGAAACTTTTGGTTAAGACCGATGCAACGCTTGGCGGCATTTTACCGCTTTTTGGCGGTTTTCGGTGTAATTTAACAATCGGAACTTTTGGTTTACATCGGTGCATTGGTTGGCGGCATTTTACCGCTTTTTGGCGGTTTTCGGTCTAGTTTAACAATATCTCGGGAACGGTATAAGACTTGAAATTTAGTAGGTATGTAGGTCACAAATGTGACAAGGATGCAACAGAAAACGTTTAGTTGAGATAGGTGCTGCGCTTGGCGGTATTTTGATAATTCAAGTAGGATAAGTGTACCATTTATTCGCCCACCTAAAAAACGTACCATTTATTGGCCTACCTGTACCATACGCCACATAAGTCTGAACTGGACGAACTTTTTCAAGATCCTGTAATATTTTCGGACTGGTTCAACACTTCAGCCAGTTCGATTTGACATTCAAAGATTCATTCTCCATCTGAATTTGATTTTGAACCGAAAAATAAATTTGCTCTCAACTACAAAAATTGTAGTAATAAAAACAAAAATTAGAAAAATAAATGTGGGCAGGTGGGCCAATAAATGGTTCGTTTTTTTAGGTGGGCGAATAAATGGTACACTTACCCTATAGGTAATTTCAAGTGATTACATTGTTTAAACTCATCTAGAGTCATCCCCTCAAAAGGTGACAAACGGAACGTTTGTACTTCTCATCTCATGGGAACAAAAACATCCCAGAAACTATCCCGTCCTACAAATTATCCCTTTATCAAATTATAGGATCCTGTACATGTCATTACATCCCGAAACCTTTAGGACCAGTGTTGCCAGATTGATCCTCCCAAATTACCGTACATCTGGCAACACTGTTTAGGACCCTCTCATTAGGTTGATTGCTAGCTAATATTTTTGGATATTAGTATTGGTAATCCTACTTATATTTTGGGTCCTATATAGTTTTAAGTAATGTTTTGGATCCTTTTTGAGTTATGGGTTCCATGTCACATGTGATTCTCTTCATTTGTGATTGTCATGTGATCAAAGTTACTTTTTCAAGAGTAGAATCCTCATTTCTGATTAGTTTACGACTGATGACTTCTATCATCTATCTGATATCTGGCAATTTCCAAGAGTTCCCAGGTTGAACACTCGTGGGGTAAAACTACTTTAGACACTTGGTAGTTTTGACGTCTCCACTGATAAGAATATGCATAGAAATAGTGGATATGTCAACACTCCCATGCAGTATTCAAATACTGTAACAACGCAAAGGAGTTCTTACTGTCGAGAAATCGAAGAGAAAAATAGGACAGACTCTATTAGAAAGCCAGTCGTTCGTAGAACTTTACCTGTTTAGGACAAAGTTTGCCCCAGGCGGGAATCTAACCTGCGTTTGCAAGGCAGACCCGCGCGCTACCCTCCTACCTAGGGACGAGGTAGGGTTTAAGTTTTAAGTATTGAACTTTGACAAGGTTGTGTAATTACGGCGCCAGGGCCTTTTTTTTTAAGGGTTTGTTTCTGTTCCTTATGTAGGTACCTTAAAAAATGGTTCTCAATATTCTTTGTTCATGAAAATTCGAAGAATGAAAAACATTAAAATAATGATTTTTCCATTACGAATCCAATACCTCAAAACCAATTGCATTCTTGAAATACTAAGTAGGCAAGTGTTAATTTCTCCCCTCTCTGAAAACATACATTTGAGGAACTCAAAAACCGTTCTCACAAAAACATGTAGAAATTTCTTCGAAAAATGACATTCAAGTTAAAGAAGTCAAACATAAGCTAATACATATAAGTTTTCCCCAAGTTAACTTCTGTAAGGTATAGTTTCTAATGAATTCTTAATTCCAACAAACGAGCTAGGGCAAATTGAGCTAGGGGCAAATTATAGGGTCCCGATAATGAGTCTCATTTTAAATTCTTTGCTGACAAATGGGAAGTAGGGGCTGACAAATGGGAAGTAGGGACGAGGTAGGGTTTAAGTTTTAAGTATTAAACTTTGACAAGGTTGTGTAATTACGGCGCCAGGGCCTTTTTTTAAGGGGGGTTACACACTACAAGTCGATTTGGTTAACAGGAGGAGGTACTTAGGGAGTTTTCCAAAGTTTTACATTTATTCCCATTAAGTTTTGATCAAAACGCCGCCCCCGCGGGGCACTCCATTTTGAAAAGTTTGTAACACACGACTGTGGAAAAGTATCTAAGTCGACATCAAAAAGAAGTTGACATCGACTGTAATTAGGCCTATAGGTAATTTCAAGTGATTACATTGTTTAAACTCATCTAGAGTCATCCCCTCAAAAGGTGACAAACGGAACGTTTGTACTTCTCGGTAATTTCAAGTGATTACATTGTTTAAACTCATCTAGAGTCATCCCCTCAAAAGGTGACAAACGGAACGTTTGTACTTCTCATCTCGTGGGAACAAAAACATCCCAGAAACTATCCCGTCCTAGAAATTATCCCTTTATCAAATTATAGGATCCTGTACATGTCATTACATCCCGAAACCTTTACGACCCTCTCATCAGGTTGATTGCTAGCTAATATTTTTGGATATTAGTATTGGTAATCCTACCTATATTTGGGTCCTATAGTTTTGAGTAATGCTTTGGATCCTTTTTGAGTTATGGGTTCCATGTCACATGTGATTGCGGCCTCCACCTTTACTTTCACGTCCACCTCCAATTTGCCTCCACCTCTCTTTTCACCTCCACTTTCATCTCCACTTTCACCTCCACGTCCCGAAACATTTACGACCCTCTCATTAGGTTGATTGCTAGCTAATATTTTTGGATATTAGTATTGGTAATCCTACTTATATTTGGGTCCTATATTATAGTTTTAAGTAATGTTTTGGATTCTTTTTGAGTTATGGGTTCCATGTCACATGTGATTCTCTTCATTTGTGATTGTCATGTGATCAAAGTTACTTTTCCAAGAGTAGAATCCTCATTTCTGATTAGTTTACGACACACAACTTCTATCAGCTATCTGCTGAATTCCAATTAAGAGTTTCCAGGCTGAACGTTTGTGGGGTAAAACTACTTCAGACACTTGGTAGTTTGGCGTCTCCACTGATAAGAATATGCATAGAAATAGTGGATATGTCAAAACTCCCATGCAGTATTCAAATATACTGTAACAACGCGAAGGAGTTCTTACTGTCGAGAAATCGAAGAGAAAAATAGGACAGACTCTATTAGAAAGCCAGTCGTTCCTAGAACTTTACCTGTTTAGGACAAAGTTTGCCCCAGGCGGGAATCTAACCTGCGTTTGCAAGGCAGACCCGCGCGCTACCCTCCTACCTGCCTTTGTAGCTCTTTAAAATCCAAACCGAGTCGGGAATTCGGGACACAAAAGCAATATGGTTTTCACAAAGTTAAAAACACATCCCACTGATACAATATAAACTTCCATGATTAAAATTTCAAAAATAATGTTCTCTCCCTCTCCTCCTCTTTCCTCCTTTTCCTCTCTTCGTCTCTCCTTCACCCTTCCTCTCCTTTCCTCCAATCCTCTCTCTCTCTCTCTCCCCTTCCCCTCCTTTCAGTCTCTTTTCGCCCTCCTTCTCCCCCTTTAGCGTCTCTATCCACCCTCCTTCTCCTCTTCTTCCCCTTTAGTGTCATTTAGTCTCATTCCCTTGAATGGAGTTTGTGTTGTCTCATTTATTCGTTATAGGCAGGGGCGAATGGGGTAACTATTATACATTATAGCTATTATGAAGCCCTTTTTAACTGGTGATCTTTGAAAGCCTTAAAAAGAAGGAAAGGAAAGTTAGAAAAGAACAAGAAGAATAAGAAGGGGATGAGAAAGAAGAAGAAAAAGAAGAAGAAGAAGAAGAAGAAGAAGAAGAAGAAGAAGAAGAAGAAGAAGAAGAAGAAGAAGGTTATAGGCAGGGGCGAATGGAGGTCCTCCTCTAGGGGACAGGAATGGGAGGGACAGGATTTTCGGTTCTCCTCAGTTTTCTTTGTTTGCACCTTGCTATTTGGGGTATTTTGAATGTGTCTGGTTTCTGTCCGTACTTTTAGGACCTAAATGGGAAGTAAATATTAAGTCTATTCTCGCCCATCTAATGAGAGGCATACATACGAGATGGGCATGCTACGACACAGACCACACGAGTCTAATGTAGCAGTTGTTTCATTGCTATGAAATAAAAACAGCGGTGAAGCACAAAAAAAAAAAAAAAACAGGGCAAATTGAGCTAGGGGCAAATTATAGGGTCCCGATAATGAGTCTCATTTTAAATTCTTTGCTGACAAATGGGAAAATAGGGACGAGGTAGGGTTTAAGTTTTAAGTATTGAACTTTGACAAGGTTGTGTAATTACGGCGCCAGGGCCTTTTTTGTAAGATTAATGTTTTGTATATACGTACTTTGCTGGTATGTGATAAAAGTTTTATTACAACTGATAATTACAACACCTTACAGAAGAAAAAAACTTAGAAATTGGTCAGCTACAGACATTTATCCTTTAGTTTATATTTTATTTATTCCCCATGATAACTGCCTATTCGTTAAAGTTGAAAAGTGGAAAAAATTGTCACAAAGGTTGCCTTGTGATTAAAATCTGTTGTAAAAACAGAAAGCAAGTCGTTCCGAAAGCGAACGTCATCTGTTTAGGATAAAGTTCCTTATTAACATCATTATTTCATTATACAAATTGGGAGTTTCGTCACCTCCACTATGTATTTCATTTATCTTGAAAGAAACTAGAAATTCCCTTTACTCCAGCAGTCTAAAAGAGGTCAAATAAAATAAAGGGACTTTTCAGTCCAATTCGGACGAGATATTCAACCTAACATACCACTAGGTCTTCTTCTTCTTTTTTTCTTCGCCTTTCCCCGTGTACAGACGGGGACGGCGTTTTTCTTCAGCCTCTCAATCAGCCCCCTAACTAGGGTGATTGCGATTGGTTTGGCCTGACGTTTGGTTTTGGCTACAAATTTTACGATGCCCTTCGCATTCAACCTTTGCCATTTCTTTAAGGAAGAGAACGATTGGTTTGGCCTGACGTTTGGTTTTGGCTACAAATTTTACGACGCCCTTCGCATTCAACCTTTGCCATTTCTTTAGGAAGGGAAATTCAGGCTGGTCTACTCCCTGTTTAACGTCCCCCAGCCAGACCGCTAATATATCATTTTGCTATTTCTTTACGAAGGGAAATTCAGGCTGGTCTACTCCCTGTTTAACGTCCCCCAGCCAGACCGCTAATATACCATTAGTTACACCCTATTTATTACTCCTATTTCCTTTTCCTCTGTCTCCTTACCCACTTATCCCCGTTTTCTTTGTCTTCTATTTCATTTTCCTCTTTTAATCCACTTTCTCATTCTTCCCTCCAAATTTCCAATGGAAGGTCACCTCTAATAAAAGGGTTGTCATTTGTCGAGACCTCATGAGTAAAGCCAGACCGCTAATATACCTACCATTAGTTACACCCTATTTATTACTCCTATTTTCTTTTCCTCTGTCTCCTTACCCACTTATCCCCGTTTTCTTTGCCTTCTATTTCATTTTCCTCTTTTAATCCACTTTCTCATTCTTCCCTCCAAATTTCCAATGGAAAATCACCTCTAATAAAAGGGTTGTCATTTGTCGAGACCTCATGAGTAATGACTTTTTATTGACATTCGTCTGGGGTTTGAAAACTCATGTCATTCGAAGGTAAAATATAGCTTTATAGACATATGAGGTACCTAATCCAAGGGAAATAAATGATATCCAGATAATATACATATTGCCCACCTAATACCTGGAAATTCTAGCCGGAAATGAGTTTTCGAGTTTTCTTTGACCAACCTCAGTGGTGTAGTTGTTAGTGGATTCTGGATCTGGAGGTTGGTGGTTCGGGTCCAAGTCATGTCAGAAAATTTAGAGTAGTTATATGAGGTACCTAATCCAAGGGAAATAAATGATATCCAGATAATATACAGACCTATTACCTGGAAATTCTAGCTGGAAACTTGATAACTTCGAGTTTTCTTTAACCAACTTTAATCTGGAGGATGGTGGTTCGGGTCCAAGTCATGTCAGAAAATTTAGAGTAGTGAATTGCCAGGGGAACGATGTTTTGTGACAAGCATTTATGCTCTACAGTAGTCTACAGTCAACACAATTTTTTAAAATATATTTTATTAGACCCCCCCCCAGCCTGAGTGGGGCCGGGAAAAGCCAGTAGCTCGCGATTGCCAAAAGATGGTCACCCATCCGGATATTAACAACGCACAACGTTGCTTAACTTCAGTGAACCATTGGGAACTGCTGTATTCAACGTGCTATCACCGCTGGCATATGTCGTATAGGTATCTATCTGAGTACTTATAGATATAGCAAAATAAATACCAACATATTTCATAAGCCTTCATAGCCTAAACCAGTACGTAATACCTACTTACAACAAAGTACCTATAAAAAAACAATGTAGGCAATTTCAGAGATAAAATAAAAATGGTTAAATAATAAACAAACAAAGAGGCAAATAATGACAAAAAATCTTAAAACTAGATATAATAATCATGAAGTACTGATGAAATAACATTATGATCAATGTAGGTATTTCGCCCAAGCACTGCAAAACAATCTGAACAGTCCGATACAAAAAAACCAGTACGTAATACCTACTTACAACAAAGTAGGTACCTATAAAAAACAATGTAGGCAATTTCAGAGATAAAATAAAAATGGTTAAATAATAAACAAACAAACAAACAAACAAACAGGCAAGTAATGACAAAAAATCTTGAAACTATATACCTAATAATCATGAAGTACTGATGAAATAAAATTATGATCAATGTAGGTATTACGCCCAAGCACTGCAAAACAATCTGAACAGTCCGATACAAAACAAAAACAAAATATTTAACAAAAACAATTTGAAGCTCATTTCGATACAAAACAAAAACAAAATATTTAACAAAAACAATTTGAAGCTCATTTCCAAGTAGGTACCCACCTATCTACAATCTACTTGAAAATAATATACCTAGTAAAAAAAACAACGAAGTTACCTAATACGTATATCTCTCCCCTCTAAGAAACAAGGTAATTAGTAATTACATTAATGATTTTGTAGTTAAAATTATTTTTTCTCCGTGTATTTCATAGCATAGAATAAACTAGCTTCCCACCTATCTGCAATCTACTTGAAAATAATAGTAAAAAAAAGCGAAGTTACCTAATACGTATATCTCTCCCCTCTAAAAAACAAGGTAATTAGTAATTACATTAATGATTTTGTAGTTAAAATTATTTTTTCTCCGTGTATTTCATAGCATAGAATAAACTAGCTTGGAAAAAAATATCACTCAATTATATCTCACGATGGTTATAAAAAACTCTGAAAACAACTTTGATTTTTTTCTCTCTTTTTTTTTCAAAGTTAAACTTATATCCACCAATGAAATGAGTTCAAGCACTTGAATATGGATACCCTACAAATTCATTCCATTGGCTAGCGAGATGTTATTTTGTAAACGAAAAAATATCACTCAATTATATCTCACGATGGTTATAAAAAACTCTGAAAACAACTTTGATTTTTTTCTCTCTCTTTTTTTTTCAAAGTTAAACTTGTATCCACCAATGAAATGAGTTCAAGCACTTGAATATGGATACCCTACAAATTCATTCCATTGGCTAGCGAGATGTTATTTTGTAAACGCCCAAAAAAACGTTTTTGTATAGTTTAATTTTTGTTGTGCTTGTTATTGTTATACCGACCATAAAGAAATCTTTCAACTAGTTCTTTTAATCTTTTCCCTCTTTAAGTTCGTTTTTATTATTATTTGTGATCTTCTAATCTTTCTAAAAGGGTCTCAATAATTTTAGGGCAAGGAAAACTTTTAGACCCTTGACAAATGGAGTGTGTCTGAAGGCATGTGATGTGTTCCAATCCACTCGACCCCTTTTCGTCCTTGAAATTAGGACGAAGGACTCTCTTTAGCCCTCTGTTGCCATCCAAAGGGACAATGCTACCACATGTGTGTCCTGGTTACACTGTCATCAAAATAGTAACATATTACCCAACAGTACCCCATGCAAGACTGCTAAGGTGCAAAGACATGGACTACAAGATATTTTGTTTAAGTGACCGGAATTAGGGCTGTCAGTTGCAGCCTAATATAGTACCGTCTGAAGTGATATCATTGCATATAATGCAAAACACTCCCGTAATGCACAGATTAATATGCAACATGCAAATATTATACAGGGTGCACCCAAATATGCAAATTGTAATAACCGAATTCCCATGGATATTGTTCAATTTATTTTTTCTTTTAATCTTTTCCCTCTTTAAGTTCGTTTTTATTATTATTTGTGATCTTCTAATCTTTCTAAAAGGGTCTCAATAATTTTAGTGCCTAGTTCTTTTAATCTTTTCCCTCTTTAAGTTCGTTTTTATTATTATTTGTGATCTTCTAATCTTTCTAAAAGGGTCTCAATAATTTTAGTGCGCGGTTTATTAACGTTAATTTTAAGTGTTTCATACAATATTTTTAATTTAATTTTTTGAAACTATTGTTCTAAAATTTTATTACTTTTTTTTAGAATAATTTCGGTAATTAAATTTTTGATTACTTATGTTAATAATTTCTAAAATAGGAATTAATTGCTCCGGTAATTTTTTAGAAAGACCCTATTTTTTCGACCTCGACGTGTTTTACTTAAAATATTTTTAATTTAATTTTTTGAAACTATTGTTCTAAAATTTTATTACTTTTTTTAGGATAATTTTGGTAATTGAATTTTTGAATACTTATGTTAATAATTTCTAAAATAGGAATTAATTGCTCCGGTAATTTTTTAGAAAGACCCTATTTTTTTCGACCTCGACGTGTTTTACTATTTCGGTAGGCATTTAAAATAACAATCAATTAGTTATTAATTAATAATAAATAAATTGATAATTTTCAATAAATAAAAGGTAGGCATTTAAAATAACAATCAATTAGTTATTAATTAATAGTAAATAAATTGATAATTTTCAATAAATAAAAGAAAATTTGAACCATAACATTTTTGGTGAATTTATCAATTTTTTAACGTGAATCTCTTGATCTATTTTAAACATCGAAAAAATCAAGATAAACTTGATTTTCCGTGTTTTTTTAAAAAAATCTGTTTCTGCCTATACGTTATTTTATTAATTTCTCAAAGTGCTATTTGAGTTATTTATCAATTTGGAAAACTATCCCTTGGACTTCATTGGCTATCCACAAAAGGATCATTTTGTCATCCACTGACCTTGAACCGAAATAAAGGTAAGAATTTTTGGCTAAAAAGATCCTGGTTAAGTGGAAGAGGTCGACTTGAAAATTACCCCCGGTTGGTTGTTTCAATATCATTGAAACTTACTTATCTTTATATTAATTTATACTTGTTTTGTTTTAATCAAACCAAAAGACCCAAATTTATTCTCTTTCTCGTGAGGACAATTGAGTAGCTACTTTAATCGAGTAGCGACCAGTGGCGACATCACCAGTGTAAAAAGATTATTGAAACATGGAAATTGACTGCAAAGGAGGCTTTTAGTAATGCTGTGATAGCCACAAAAGTTGTGAAAAGGCTCTGCTTTAACACAAATAACTTCACGATAAACACTGCACGGGAATTTTGACATCTCCACTATTCCTATATGAATATTCTTATCAGTGGAGATGCCAAAACTCCCAATATGGAAATTGACTGCAAAGGAGGCACTTAGTAATGCTGTGATAGCCACAAAAGTTGTGAAAAGGCTCTGCTTTTAACACAAATGACTTCACGATAAACACTGCACGGGAATTTTGACATCTCCACTATTCCTATATGAATATTCTTATCAGTGGAGATGCCAAAACTCCCAAACAAAGTTTTACATACTTCAGATAGATCGGTACTTGGAAATGAGCTTCGATTGATATTGGACACATTTCGAATTTTCGATTGATATTGGATTTGATTGATATTAGAACACAAATAACTTCACGATAAATATTGCATGGGAATTTTGACATCTCCACTATTCCTATGAATATTCTTATCAGTGGAGATGCCAAAACTCCCAAATGAAGTTTTACCTCAGATAGATCGGTACTTGGAAATGAGCTTCGATTGATATTGGACACATTTCGAATTTTCGATTGATATTGGATTTGATTGATATTAGCTATAATGTCAGTAAAAACATCACATCCACTAATAATTTACCTACATAACGTATTCGTTACTGTTACTCGAACCCGAGGTCCCTGGGTTGCAAGACCAATGGTCAATGTTCTACCACGTGAGTATTTTGGGGTATGAGCAATTACCCATAAACAGCCAAATTAGGTAGGTATATTTCATGTAAGATTTGTATGTGCCTAAGTCTTTTTATCTAAAAGTAGATAGCTATCACCATACACCATCTTTTAAACATTCTATTTTACCTAAGAAGGAATTATTCAGTTGCTCAATAACAAAAATCATAAGAAGATAATTATAAATTTCTTTAATTGCCTAAGATTGTAAAAATTCCTGCTCACATAGTTAATTTCTTTAATTACTAGAGAACGCTTATCAGAGAGAGAATATTTATCAAACATGTTTTTGATTAATTTGATTAAAACGATTGTGAAATATTGAATTTTAAAATATGGTAGTCCTTTAGGAAGGGAAATTCAGGCTAGTCTACTCCCTGTTTAACGTCCCCCAGCCAGACCGCTAATATTTATCATTAGTTACACCCTATTTATTACTCCTACCTATTTCCTTTTCCTCTGTCTCCTTACCCACTTATCCCCGTTTTCTTTGCCTTCTATTTCATTTTCCTCTTTCAATCCACTTTCTCATTCTTCCCTCCAAATTTCCAATGGAAGGTCACCTCTAATAAAAGGGTTGTCATTTGTCGAGACCTCATGAGTAATGACTTTTTGACATTCGTCTGGGGTTTGAAAACTCATGTCATTCGAAGGTAAAATATAGCTTTCTAGACCTGTGAGGTACCTAATCCAAGGGAAATAAATGATATCCAGATAATATACCTATTGCCTACCTAATACCTGGAATTTCTAGCTGGAAACTTGATAACTTCGAGTTTTCTTTGACCAACCTCAGTGGTGTAGTTGTTAGTGCGCTGGATTCTGGATCTGGAGGTTGGTGGTTCGGGTCCAAGTCATGTCAGAAAATTTAGAGTAGTGAATTGCCAGGGGAACGATGTTTTGTGTATACCTTGTTTATCCTGCCCGAATGAGACTAAAAAGTCCCTTTACCCCAGCAGTCTAAACAAGGTCTCGTTTATTTTATGGGTTTAATATTGTACAATACCTACATACCGTATTCGTTACTGTTACTCGAACCCGAGGTCCCTGGGTTACAAGACCAATGGTCAATGTTCTACCACGTGAGTATTTTGGGCTATGAGCAATTACCCTTAAACAGCCAAAGTAGGTAGGTATATTTCATGTAAGATTTGTATGTTGTCTTTTTATTTAAAAGTAGATAGGTATCACCATACAGATTCAACACTTACCTATTTAAATCCATTCTTTGTCTTTTAAACATTCTATTTTACCTAAGAAGGAATTATTTAGTTGCTCAATAACAAAAATCATAAGAAGATGATTATAAAATTATTTAATTGCCTAAGATTGTAAAAATTCCTGCTCACATAGTTAATTACTTTAATTAAGTATTTATCAGAGAGAGAATATTTATCAAACATGTTTTTGATTAAAACGATTGTGAAATATTGAATTTTAAAATATGGTAGTCCTCAAAAGCTGAGACTCTGAGACTACTTGTATTTGCTTACTGTTTTATCAAGTAAGAGATTAAAATATTACATACCTACTACTCATCAATTAAGTACCTACCTAATAATTTTATTTCAGAGAATTCAGAGGTATTTATGTACTTAATAACCTTTGTTAAATCCTATACAATTTGGTTTGTTTATTTACCTGTCCGTCTCCGATTAATATTTGGTACTATCCTAATATAAATTATAATTATATAAAGAAGGGTTGTTCGCCATCAATCGATGTTGGTGGATATCGCCTGTAAAATGGTTCGATTAGTGGAGATGACAAAAATCCCGCACTATTTTTCCTCCAAAATCCTTTGAGCTTCCCTATTTTATATGAGTTCAAATCGTTCGACTTTGGTCTACTGGAGTGTACAGTAGACTCAGTTTAAGGTGTAAGGAGGAACGTTTGTAACAGTAATAATAATGACTGAAGTAGAATACCTTGTTTATTCTGCCCGAATAAGATTGAAAAGTCCTTTTACCCCAGCAGTCTAAATAATTTCTCGTACCTATATTTGATAAGTTATGACCTAAAACCCTATCAATTTTAACTCGTCTTGTTCCCAATACGAGTACCTTTTTTTTTTATCATTTTCTGATATAATTCAGAGACTTTTGAGAAAATGCTTCGAGCCACCGGAAGCCCAAAGAAGTTCCCACAAAACATCTCTTCCACCAATATTCCTGAACAATATTCAATGCTCAAAATGCTTCGAGCCACCGGAAGCCCAAAGAAGTTCCCACAAAACATCTCTTCCACCAATATTCCTGAACAATATTCAATGCTCCATCTTTACATTCACCATCAAATATATCATCTTCCATCAAACATCATCTAATCTGTTTTTCCCAAGCACACACATGATATCTAACTTTTCTTTTGGGAAAATCTTTGCGTTAAACATTTTTTCCCCCTTCTTGCCTCCCTCGGAAAATGTCAAAATTATTTTTTGTTTCATCAATCTTAAAGGACATTAAAAACTTTTCCTCCCTTTCCCATCTTCTGGATACTCTCCCTTCTCCCAAATTCTCTCTCATCTTGGGTTTTTTTCCCCATTTTGTATCGTCCTTTCTTTCCCCCTTCCATTTCGTCCCTTCTGAACATATTCTTCGTGAGTAAATTTTTACAAATTCCCCCTTCTTGCCTCCCTTGGAAAATGTCAAAATTATTTTTTGTTTCATCAATCTTAAAGGACATTAAAAACTTTTCCTCCCTTACCCATCTTCTGGATTCTCTCCCTTCTCCCAAATTCTCTCTCATCTTGGGTTTTTTCCCCATTTTGTATCGTCCTTTCTTTCCCCCTTCCATTTCGTCCCTTCTGAACATATTCTTCGTGAGTAAATTTTTACAAATTCGTCAAAATTATTTTTTGTTTCATCAATCTTAAAGGACATTAAAAACTTTTCCTTCCTTTCCCTTCTCCCAAATTCTCTCTCATCTTGGGTTTTTTTCCCATTTTGTATCGTCCTTTTCCCCTTCCATTTCGTCCCTTCTGAACATATTCTTCGTGAGTAAATTTTTACAAATTTCCTTCTTCTCTTCTTCTTCTTCTTGTTCATCTCCTTCTTCGTTTTTTGTTTACTTTAATTTTCTTCTAATATCTCTAAGTACATTTTTTTTTCTACCTTCTTGTTTCTTCAAATTATTTATTGAGTTTGATGAACACCGTCGCCCGTTAAGCTCCTAATATTTCCATCTCTCTTGTGTATATTGATGTACTTTTTTTTCGTCAGTTTATTAAGATAAATAAGGAATACCTTACGCGTGTATTAGAATTGTAGATTGATTATCTGGAGAGTGGGAAAAGTGTTCGAAATGAAGTCTTGATTGATTGGTCTAAAGTTACAAGTTACCTTTTTGTTTTACGCAACAGCTACAGTAGGCAGGTAGACAGTGTAGACACGCATATGGACGTGGAATCTTAACTCGATTTTGGGTCTTCCAATTTTGTCAAATCAGTTTGTATTCAATTTTTACATGAATCACTTTTTTGTGCAAAGACATTGTGACCTTAGATAAATGATAGTTTTTACATATCCGCTAATAAGTGTAAAAAGATATACCTCAACTAAACAACAAAATGTCCAACAACTTTTATAGATAGGACATTCTCCTAAAAACTATCCATATACAGGGTTGAAGCAGAAGTATCGTTAAAAATATACCGGGTGATACCAAAATGACGTCATCAACAAACCAGCCCCTCAATTCCTGTTCGGACGACGAGGAGAACATCAACATCGAAGAGAACTCCGGAGACGAATCAGATCATAGCCGACTCCATGAATCCGATCACAGCCGACTCCATCCCGAACACACCCGAATCATTCACGAAGAAAGTGACGTCACGGAAGGACAAACCAGCCCCTCAATTCGTGTTCGGACGACGAGGAGAACATCAACATCGAAGAGAACTCCGGAGACGAATCCGATCATAGCCGACTCCATGAATCCGATCACAGCCGACTCCATCCCGAACACACCCGAATCATTCACGAAGAGAGTGACGTCACGGAAGACGATTACGAAATCTACTCGAACGAAAAGGAGAATAAAACGGATAACGAAGAAGATGCATTGAGTATGCGAAGCGATGACGTACGAAGTGACACGAGTAGTGATTACGCCAACAAATATAAATCCACCACTCTAGTAGACACAAGCCTCCCTTTTAGCATCTCTAGGCTGCTAGCTAATAACAACAATAGTCACTCGTTTTCGGCGGCAAATATAATTAAAGTACCTGCACACAAGCCGTCTATTATAACGTCTAGTGGCGGCCTAGCGTCCACCAATACATCTACAATGGCGACAACTATGCTGTCGAATAGTTTGCATCAGCACTTTTCGCCGTGGCTGCACGCGATAGATCCGACCAATATTCTGCACCGGAATGCCGCCGTGGCTGCGTTTGCCTCGCAGGTTGTCAAGGATAGACTAACAGGTAAGAAGAGAATAGTATAATACGTAATAGGTATAGAATAGAATATACCTTGTTTATCCTGACCGAATGAGACTAAAAAGTCCCTTTACCCCAGCAGTTCTTGAAATTAGGACGAAGGACTCTCTTTAGCCCTCTGTTGCCATCCAAAGGGACAATGCTACCACATGTGTGTCCTGGTTACACTGTCGTTGTCATAAAAACACTCGTTTTTTAGTTGTCTTTATAGGGTGTGATAGAAAATAAATTTACATTTTCATCTTCTAATTTTATTCTTCTTCTATTTTTATTTTACTCCTTTCTCAATTTTCTTCATATTCTTTTTCCTCATCTTTATCTCCTGCTTTTTTTTTCATCTCCATCTGCAGGTATTTTGTATCTTCTCCTCCAGTCTTCTTATCCTTCTTTTTCTTCAACAAAAATCGCAATTGGGAAACAAAAAACTGGTCTCTTTTTGAATTCCCAAATACACTTTTTGCATTTTCCTCCAGTCTGATTCTGACAGGTACTATTTTATTACTTTCTATTTTTATTCTATGTACCTACCTACACATCGTTACACATTGACGAATTTATTTAAATCAAATCAAATCAAAGTTTATTTAACACCACAAACACGAAATTTAATACCTTTATTTAATGGAGGAGTAGCTAGGTTGTTAAATAATCACCCAGTATATTTATCGTTTATCGTTATGAATATAAAGGATTAATGAGGTGTAGTTAAAGAGACTCATAAAAAGAAATTCAGGAGCAAAAACATGTTCACATATTTAGGCAGGTATTTTTATTGATTTTTCTGAAACCGACAAAGACTTCATCATTCTCCACAAAGTTAGATAAAAATATACCTAGTCTACAAAAAATTCGCTAAAAATTACGTATAAAAAGTGTGTCTTTCATAAATATCATTATATCACCATCTGTTTGGACTATTTGGTTGGTGCCCGGGTGCCGTAAAATAGAGGTACATACATACATATCCTAAGTCGTTCTGTTTGGTGGAACAGGTCGACTATTCACAAAACCTCTCCACAAGTTCTATCATTGAATTTTTGTTGGTTTTCAATGAGACTGGGATTTTGATTTCTTTTGATGATATCTTTGTTGATTTGATCATTCCATCTCAGTCGTGGTCTACCTTGCTTTCTGGTTCCTTCTATACTCATTCTGGAAGTATTAAAATAGAGGTACCTATATAAGTAAAATAGAATTAGAGGGAACTTACGTAAAATAGAGGGAATTCAAGTTCCCTCTAACCTACTTATTGTACCTACGAGTACTGTAGGTATAGGCACTAGGTACTAAGGTCTTCTCGTCACGAGAACGAACTTCATCTGTTTAGGACAAAATCTGCTCGGGGCGGGAATCGAACCCTACCTAGGCTGGGAGCTGACAAACCTGTTGTTTTTACAGAATACTCCCGGACTTAGTGGAAGCATAATATTTTTATGAACGTTTTCAAAATAACGTCCTATTTATCTTGCTCCTTCAGCCCTCTTTGTCTCTCCCCTTCATACATTCTGTAGGAGAGAGAGAGAGAGAGAGAGAGAGAGAGAGAGAGAGAGAGAGAGAGAGAGAGCTTCGATCTGCCTAGGACGTGTTTTGTTCTTATTGGATAGTTAGAACTTATCAGTTATCAGCTAGACTACTTTTAGGCATAGCTCTCAGCTTCTCTTAAGTGTTCTACAACTTATGGAGGTTGAATGTACTCTAAATTCCACCAAGAGGAATTTGTCGAATGAGACGTGGAAAATAATTGATAAAATAAATTGATTATTGTCTAAAAAGGCCTCAATAGTTGCGGAAAAAATGCCTTTTGCAGCTCACTCGTAGGTACTGTTTTAAGGTGTGTCACACTGTGTCAGCAACCAGGGTTATTCTATAAGCTGATGTGTAACTTAACACTGTGTATCTGTGTAAGTTTAAGCTAATAGGGAATATTTCGGGTTCCTTTTAATTTTAAACCTGGCACCCGCTTTAAACACCCAACAGCTTCAACCTTATATTTTTTAACTTTTTCATTTTCGAAAAAAATTCCGGGGGAAAAAAGTTCTAAATAAAAAATTATGAACAAAAAATGCTTGATGGGTTTTTGTATTATTAAAAACACTCTGTGTTGTTTTGTCCTCTTCGGGATTCGAAGGCCGAAAAAGCCCCGCTCTGTTATCTTGCCTTGTAAGCGCTAGGTAGGGGGTTCGATTCCCTAGCTCGGAGCGAACTTTATCCTAAACAGATAAGGTTTTTCTCGGATTTTTCTTATCCTATCAAAAAACCTCTTCAAAAAGAGGAAAATTAAAAATCTTTTAGGCAGATCATTTCGGTCGTTCATTTAGGTATACCACAGGTTTTCCCCGATTTAAGGTGTCCCTACAGACATGTTTCTTTTTCGATCGGACTGAAATTCAAACAAGCTGAAATTCAATATTCAAATGGACTGAAATTCAAAATTCAAATGGACTGAAGAGCTTTTTGAAAAAGACAATAACAAAAATAACAACCAGCACCTTCGCCATATTTTTTTTTTTCATACCTTTGGCTTGCATGGCAACTATGTTATAAATTTTTAAGTGAATGTTAATAGGAGGGGAAATGAACCCCGAATTGAAGGGAGGAGAGGGGAGAGTATAAAGGAAGAAGAAGAAGAAGAAGAAGAAGAAGAAGAAGAAGAAGAAGAAGAAGGGAAAGGACAAGAGGGAGAGAGAGACCTTTCGGGGGAGAAAGAAAGAGGCAGTGGAATGGAGAGAGAGAGAGAGAGAGAGAGAGAGAGAGAGAGAGAGAGAGAGAGAGAGAGATCTCTCTCTCGGAGAACAATGAAGTGAAATTTAACAAATTGCTCGCCACATAAAATCCGGGGAAGTTTATCTTTTCAAGCTCTCAACCCTTCGGGATTATTGGAGGAATTTTTGGGGAACTAGTGGATATATTTTTGGAGATTTGTGAAATCCAGATTCCTCAGAGTTCTTTTGAGCTTGAGGTTTTGTTCTTTTTTGGCCTACATCTTCGAGCTGCCTTAGGACGAGTTTCGTTCTTATTGGAAGTTGGAACTCATCGGCTAGGCTACTTTTAGGCATAGCTCTCGGATTCTTTTGAGTGTTCTAGAACTTAAGAGGTGGAGGTTTTGTGTACCCTAAATTCCAACAAGAAGAAGTTGATGAATGAAGAGAGGTGAATTATTGTCTAAAAGAGGCCCTAATTTTTGCAGAAAAAAATACCTTTTGGATCTCTCTCGTACTGTTTTACGAGTTTGTATCAGCAACCTGGCTTTTTCTACAGGCTGATCTGTGAGCTTATAACCTAATAGGAGTAATAGGGAATATTTAGGGTTCCTTTTAATTTTAAACCTGGCACCCGTTTTAAACCTTACGCTTTAAACACCCAACAGCTTCAACCTTATATTTTTTAACTTTTTCATTTTCGAAAAAAATTCCGGGAGAAAAAAGTTCTAAATAAAAAATTATGAACAAAAAATGCTTGATGGCTTTTTGTATTATTAAACACACTCTGTGTTGTTTTGTCCTCTTCGGGATTCGAAGGCCGAAAAAGCCCAGCTCTGTTATCTTGCCTTGTAAGCGCTAGGTAGGGGGTTCGATTCCCTAGCTCGGAGCGAACTTTATCCTAAACAGATAAGGTTTTTCTCGGATTTTTCTTATCCTATCAAAAAACCTCTTCAAAAAGAGGAAAATTAAAAATCTTTTAGGTAGATCATTTCGGTCGTTCATTTAGCTATACCACAGGTTATCCCTGATATAGGGTGTCCCTACAGAAATGTCTCTTTTTCAATCGGAGTGAAATTCAAACAGGCAGAAATTCAATATTCAAACGGACTGAAATTCAAATGGACTGAAGAGCTTTTTGAAAAAGACAATAACAAAAATAACAACCAGCACCTTCGCCATTTTTTTTTTTTTTTTTTTTTTTTATCCTTTTGCTTTCCGAAGAAGCATTCATTAGTGGCAATGCTTTTTTTCACCTACTCGTTACTTTTCTATCGGATTTTTTTTTTTTTTTTTTTTTTTTTTTTTATAGGAGGGGAGAATGAACCCCGAATTGAAGGGAGGAGAGGGGAGAGGTATAAAGGAAGAAGAAGAAGAAGAAGAAGAAGAAGAAGAAGAAGGGAAAGGACAAGAGAGAGAGAGAGAGAGACCATTCGGGGGAGAAAGAAAGAGGCAGTGAAATGGAGAGAGAGAGAGAGAGAGGAAGGGAGTGAGAGAGGGGAAAAGAGAAGAGGGAGATGGGAGAGGTAGAGGGAGAGAGAGAGATAGGGAGAGTGGTGAACAGGGAGTGAGAGAGGGGAAGAGGGAGAGGCCATTCGAAAGGAAAGAGGGAGAAAAAAAAGAGGAAGGGAAAGGGGAGAGAAAGACAGAGACAGTATGATGAATAGTGGAAAAGATGAAGAGGGAGGGAGAGAAAGGGAAAGGGATTAATCGTCTTCACCTCTACACCACCAAAGCCAATAGTGGATTCTTTATTTAGATTTTTCACTGTCACCTAAGGACCAGACTATAGTTTATAGATAACATGAACTTGATCCAAAGATCACCACAATAATTCTACAACGAGATCTAAACCAAAAGAGGTTTATGACGTGACGTCTGAGATCAAGACTGATTCTTAGATCAGGTTTCAATGTCTAGTAGGTATATTAGAGAGGGGAAAAGAGAAGATCCTAATATACATAGCTATCTATATAATATTATCTATATAATATCTAACATGTTATGTAGATTGTAGATAGGAACCTATAATATACTGGTTGTATACATACATAATCATTAATAGCATAATATACATACACATACATAATATAAATATTTTAATATACCCATAGACCTTATATTAGGAAGAGAGATGTGGAGCTCTTATTTGAAGACTTGAAGGATATTTGGGAGATAAATAATGGTTTATTCTTTCCTTATGTTCAAATTTCCTCTCCCCTTTCTCCCATTCTTCCTTCTCCTCCTCCTTCCTTTCCCGGTTCTCCTCCTTTTATTCTACTCATCCACCTCTTTTTGCTCCTACCTCTTCCTCATATCCTCTTTCTCCTCTTCCTTTTGTATCACCTCATCTTCCTCCCTTTCCCTTTACTTCTCCTCCACTCACTTCTTCTTCTTCTCGTACTCCAGGTACTTCTTCTTCTTCTTCTTCTTCTTCTTCTTCTTCTTCTTCTTCTTCTTCTTCTTCTTCTTCTTCTTCTTCTTCTTCTTGCTTCTTCTTCTTCTTCTTCTTCTTCTTCTTCTTCTTCTTCTTCTTCTTCTTCTTCTTCTTCTTCTTCTTCTTCTTCTCCTCCTCCTCCTCCTCCTCCTCCAGTTTCTTCTTCATCTTCTTCTTCTTATTATTATTATTATTTTCCTTCTTCTTCTTCTCCTCCTCCAGTTTCTTCTTCTTCTTCTTCTTCTTCTTTTTATTTTTCTTCTTCTTAATCTTCTTCTTCTTATTTTCCTTCTTCTTCCTCTTCTTCTCCTCCTCCTTCTTCTTCCTCTTCTTCTTCTTATTCTTTTCCTTCTTCTCTCCTCCCTCCTCACCTCCTCATTCTCTCTCAATATTTCTTCTCAATAAAGTTATCTCAAACTCTACAAGAAAATTAGCTTGGTAGGTAACTGGGCTGGCTCACCTGCCATGTAAGCGCTAGGTTCGATATTTGCCCAGGGCGAACTTTAACAGATAAGATTTGTTCTTTGAACTGGTGGCTTTCTCCCATCCTGTCTTCCTTCTCTCATCATTTTCGGGATAAGACCTCAGCAGTTACAGTTCCCTCTGTCAAACCTCTTCAAAAAATAGAACAAAGATGTGCAAGTTTGTTTTCTAGCTTTCTTTTATGACAGGTTTCTTCTGAAGGAGCTCTTTCAGCCAACCAGTAATAGTTGTAAAAAGGATTTTTCTTCTAGTTCTTCTTCTTTTTCTCCTTCTTCTTCTTCTCCTCCTTCTACCTCCTTCTTCGTCTTTTTCTTCCCTTTTCATGGCGTGTCTTGTCATCAACGTTGTCCATTTCCAGCCGTCCCAAATTGCCCTGTCAAAACTCAACAAACCCGTAGTTCAAACCCCACGGGACAAAACAGTCCCACATCCTCTCCCTAATAGCTTGCCTTTTATCTTTATCAGGCTACTTAAAATAATAAATCTACTGGCCATCATAATAAACAATAATAGCCAACGCGATAAAAATACTAGCCAGTAGCCCGAGCGTTATATACCAACCTGAGAAAAAAAACAATCCGGTAGTTGCTGTCAGTTCTACCAACCCACTCGATCACTAGATTTAATTTCCAACTGCATTTATTTATCAAATAAGTACTTGGGGACCGTGCAAATAGTGATATATCATTATGTACCTATTTTTTTATATGTATGTACATAACTATGTAAATAATTTCCGTACGTACGATTTAATGTGTCTTTTATAAGTCTATATTATAGCTGTGTATATACGAGTAGTTGTTTATATGGTTTATGATTATGATAGAGCTATGTATTTATTTACTTTTATATGGTTTATGATATATCAATGTATTTACTTTTGTATGTAAATAATTTCTGTACGTACGATTTTATGTATCCTTTATATGGTCTTTAAGTTTGTATTATATCTAATATGTATTTGTTTCTATGGTTTACGATTATGATATATGTATGTATTTACTTTTATATGTAACTAGTTTCCGAACGTATGATTATTTCATGTGTTTATATTATTCATTTTTCTATGCTGTACATATGTATGTATATAATAGTTATGTATATTTTTACATGTTTCATGATACAGCTATGTATTATTCTTTGATTCTTGATATATCTTGTATGTTGTATGTATGTATGTATGTATGTATGTATGTATGTATGTATGTATGTATGTATGTATGTATGTATGTATGTATGGTATTTAGCTATTATAAGTAGGTAGTCATACTCGGTGCATGCTTTATGCAGTCGGTATGGCGTGTATGTAAAACAGTGGGTATTTATCATTTCTGACCGGAGAATACAGGATTCCCCCGACCGAACTGTTCAAACTGGGTATTAAACTGAAATGAATAGTCAAAGTGGATATGAAAATGGATTAAACCTACCAATTAAAATTAATTAAAAGACAAAGTAGCGATTAAAATAACTGAAGGATTCCCTGACCGATTGTACAAACTGGGTATTAAACTGAAACGAATAGTCAAAGTAGATATTGAATTAAAAGTCGAAGTAGCGATTAAAAAGGACCGAATAGCGAATAGTACAAACTAGGTATTAACTGGTCAAAGTAATTAAAATGCACTTCAGGAAATGGGTCTCTACATTGTCTGCAGTCTACAATTTGTGCAATTTTATCAATTTTGCCATTTAGGTATACTATGTTGTATTTGTATTATTAGCTTCTATCTATGTCATTTGGACGATATTGTCTAGTTGTCTACTCTGTGATTTGAACAATATGGCCATTAGTACCCACTACATATTTTGTATGAGTACCAAACATCATCTAATCTGTTTTTCCCAAGCACACACATGATATCTAACTTTTCTTTTGGGAAAATCTTTGCGTTAAACATTTTTTCCCCCTTCTTGCCTCCCTCGGAAAATGTCAAAATTATTTTTTGTTTCATCAATCTTAAAGGACATTAAAAACTTTTCCTCCCTTTCCCATCTTCTGGATACTCTCCCTTCTCCCAAATTCTCTCTCATCTTGGGTTTTTTTCCCCATTTTGTATCGTCCTTTCTTTCCCCCTTCCATTTCGTCCCTTCTGAACATATTCTTCGTGAGTAAATTTTTACAAATTTCCTTCTTCTCTTCTTCTTGTTCATCTCCTTCTTCGTTTTTTGTTTACTTTACTTTTCTTCTAATATCTCTAAGTACATTTTTTTTCTACCTTCTTGTTTCTTCATATTATTTATTGAGTTTGATGAACACCGTCGCCCGCTAAGCTCCTAATATTTCCATCTCTCTTGTGTAGGTATATTGATGTACTTTTTTTTCTCATCAGTTTATTAAGATAAATAAGGAATATACTTACGCGTGTATTAGAATTGCAGATTGATTATCTGGAGAGTGGGAAAATGTTCAAAATGAAGTCTTGATTGATTGGTCTAAAGTTACAAGTTACCTTTTTGTTTTACGCAACAGGTAGGTACAGTAGGCAGGTAGACAGTGTAGACACCCATATGGACGTGGAATCTTAACTCGATTTTGGGTCTTCCAATTTTGTCAAATCTGTTTGTATTCAATTTTTACATGAATCACTTTTTTGTGCAAAGACATTGTGAACTTAGATAAATGATAGTTTTGACATATCCACTAATAAGTGTAAAAAAGATATACCTAGGTACATACTTTTTTTTACGTACAGTAGACATTGTTACGTTTTCATTGATTAATATCGCTAGGTAGATAGCAATTTCTTGTATCGATTATGTTCTATGTTTTTTCCCCCTACAAATCTATTTATCTAATTTTGTTTTTCTATTTCCTTTGTTTCAGATCTCATCTTCAATGATCATCCTAATATTCAAGGAGTTCAACTAAACAACAAAATGTCCAACAACTTTTATAGATAGGACATTCTCCTAAAAACTATCCATATACAGGGTTGAAGCAGAAGTATCGTTAAAAATATACCGGGTGATACCAAAATGACGTCATCGACAAACCAGCCCCTCAATTCGTGTTCGGACGACGAGGAGAACATCAACATCGAAGAGAACTCCGGAGACGAATCCGATCATAGCCGACTCCATGAATCCGATCACAGCCGACTCCATCCCGAACACACCCGAATCATTCACGAAGAAAGTGACGTCACGGAAGACGATTACGAAATCTACTCGAACGAAAAGGAGAATAAAACGGATAACGAAGAGGATGCGTTGAGTATGCGAAGCGATGATGTACGAAGTGACACGAGTAGTGATTACGCCAACAAATACAAATCCACCACTCTAGTAGACACAAGCCTCCCTTTTAGCATCTCTAGGCTGCTAGCCAATAACAACAATAGTCACTCGTTTTCGGCGGCAAATATAATCTTGGTGGATATCGCCTGTAAAATGGTTCGATTAGTGGAGATGACAAAAATCCCGCACTATTTTTTCCTCCAAAATCCTTTGAACTTCCTTATTTTATATGAGTTCCAATCGTTCGACTTTGGTCTTCTGTAAGTGTACAGTCTACTGTAAGTGTAAGTGTACAGTAGACCCAGTAAGGTGTAAGGAGGAACGTTTGTAACAGTAATAATAATAATAATAACTGAAGTAGAATACAAAATACCTTGTATATTCTGCCCGAATAAGATTGAAAAGTCCTTTTACCCCAGCAGTCTAAATAATTTCTCGTATATTTGATAAGTTGTGACGTTTAGTTGAACTCCTTGAATATTAGGATGATCATTGAAGATGAGATCTGAAACAAAGGAAATAGAAAAACAAAATTAGATAAATAGAATCTATTTATAGGGGGATTTGTAGGGGGAAAAAACATAGAACATAATCGATACAAGAAATTGCTATCTACCTAGCGATATTAATCAATGAAAACGTAACAATGTCTACTGTACGTAAAAAAAAGTATGTACCTAGGTATATCTGTTTAGTTGAACTCCTTGAATATTAGGATGATCATTGAAGATGAGATCTGAAACAAAGGAAATAGAAAAACAAAATTAGATAAATAGATTTGTAGGGGGAAAAAAACATAAAACATAATCGATACAAGAAATTGCTGTCTAGCGATATTAATCAATGAAAGGTAACAATGTCTACTGTACGTAAAAAAAAAAATGTAGGTATATCTTTTTACACTTATTAGTGGATATGTCAAAACTATCATTTATCTAAGTTCACAATGTCTTTGCACAAAAAAGTGATTCATGTAAAAATTGAATACAAACAGATTTGACAAAATTGGAAGACCCAAAATCGAGTTAAGATTCCACGTCCATATGGGTGTCTACACTGTCTACCTGCCTACTGTACCACTACTCTAAATTTTCTGACATGACTTGGACCCGAACCACCAACCTCCAGATCCAGAATCCACTAACAACTACACCACTGAGGTTGGTTAAAGAAAACTCAAAGTTATCAAGTTTCCAGCTAGAATTTCCAGGTATTAAGTAGGCAATAGGTATATTATCTGGATATCATTTATTTCCCTTGGATTAGGTACCTCATATGCTGCCTACTGTACCTGTTGCGTAAAACAAAAAGGTAACTTGTAACTTTAGACCAATCAATCAAGACTTCATTTTGAACATTTTCCCACTCTCCAGATAATCAATCTGCAATTCTAATACACGCGTAAGTATATTCCTTATTTATCTTAATAAACTGATGAGAAAAAAAAGTACATCAATATACACAAGAGAGATGGAAATATTAGGAGCTTAACGGGCGACGGTGTTCATCAAACTCAATAAATAATATGAAGAAACAAGAAGGTAGAAAAAAAATGTACTTAGAGATATTAGAAGAAAAGTAAAGTAAACAAAAAACGAAGAAGGAGATGAACTGCAAGACTGCTAGGGTGCAAAGACATGGACTACAAGATTTGTTTAAGTCCGTCTGAAGTGATATCAGTGCATATAATGCAAAACACTCCCGTAATGCACAGATTAATATGCAACAATATGCAACATGCAAATATTATACAGGGTGCACCCAAATATGCAAATTGTAATAACCGAATTCCCATGGATATTGTTCAATTTATTTATTGCATTTTTTTTTTTTTTTTTTTTAACGCCAGTGGTCATTGTGTATTTTTCGTCGTCATTCAATAATTATTATATCGTTTGCCATTGATGTACAAATGATAGAGTAGACAATATCGACCAAATGGCAAAGTAAGTAGGTACTCTAATTCTAATACAAAACATGGCACAAATAGCAGTACTTCAAACTCTAGTAGATAGGTACCTACTCATACAAAACATGTAGTGGGTACTAATGGCCATATTGTTCAAATCACAGAGTAGACAATATCGTCCAAATGACATATGTAGATAGAAGCTAATACAAATACAACATAGTATACCTAAATGGCAAAATGGATAAAATTGCACACATTGTAGACTGCAGACAATGTAGAGACCCATTTCCTGAAGTGCATTTTAATTACTTTGACCAGTTAATACCCAGTTTGTACTATTCGCTATTCGGTCCTTTTAATCGCTACTTTGACTTTTAATTCAATATCCACTTTGACTATTCGTTTCAGTTTAATACCCAGTTTGTACAATCGGTCAGGGAATCCTTCGGTTATTTTAATCGCTACTTTGTCTTTTAATTCATTTTAATTGGTAGGTACTTTGAGTTTTAATCCATTTTCATATCCACTTTGACTATTCATTTCAGTTTAATACCCAGTTTGAACAGTTCGGTCGGGGGAATCCTGTATTCTCCGGTCAGAAATGATAAATACCCACTGTTTTATATACACGCCATACCGACTGCATAAAGCATGCACCGAGTACAACTACCAACTTATAATAATACATAGCTAAATACAATACGTACATAGATATATCAAGAATCAAAGAATAATACATAGGTAGCTATATCACGAAATATACATAGAATAATACATAGCTGTATCATGAAACATGTAAAAATATACATAACATATTATTTACAGCATAGAAAAATGAATAATATAAACATATGAAATAATCATACGTTCGGAAACTAGTTACATATAAAAGTAAATACATACATATATCATAATCTTAAACCATAGAAACAAATACATAGATATAATACAAACTTAAAGACCATATAAAGGATACATAAAATCGTACGTACAGAAATTATTTACATACAAAAGTAAATACATTGATATATCATAAACCATATAAACAACTACTTGTACACAGCTATAATATAGACTTATAAAAGACACATTAAATCGTACGTACGGAAATTAGTTACATAGTTATGTACATACATATAAAAATATAGGTACATAATGATATATTACTATTTGCACGGTCCCCAAGTACTTATTTGATAAATAAATGCAGTTGGAAATTAAATCTAGTGATCGAGTGGGTTGGTAGAACTGACAGCAACTACCGGATTGTTTTTTTCTCAGGTTGGTAACGCTCAGGCTACTGGCTAGTATTTTTATCGCGTTGGCTATTATTGTTTATTATGATGGCCAGTAGATTTATTATTTTAAGTAGCCTGATAAAGATAAAAGGCAAGCTATTAGGGAGAGGATGTGGGACTGTTCTGTCCCGTGGGGTTTGAACTACGGGTTTGTTGAGTTTTGACAGGGCAATTTGGGACGGCTTGAAATGGACAACGTTGATGACAAGACACGCCATGAAAAGGGAAGAAAAAGACGAAGAAGGGGAGATTTTTACAACTATTACTGGTTGGCTGGAAGAGCTCCTTCAGAAGAAACCTGTCATAAAAGAAAGCTAGGAAACAAACTTGCACATCTTTGTTCTATTTTTTGAAGAGGTTTGATAGAGGGAACTGTAACTGCTGAAGTCTTATCCCGAAAACGATGAGAGAAGGAAGACAGGATGGGAGAAAGCCACACCCGTTCAAAGAACAAATCTTATCTGTTAAAGTTCGCCCTGGGCAAATATCGAACCTAGCGCTTACTTGGCAGGTGAGCCAGCCCAGTTACCTACCAAGCTAATTTTCTTGTAGAGTTTGAGATAACTTTATTGAGAAGAAATATTGAGAGAGAACTACCTATTGAGAGTTTGAGAGAAAAATATCAAAGAATTTGGGAATTGTAGAGTTTGAGATAACTTTATTGAGAAGAAATATTGAGAGAGAACTACCTATTGAGAGTTTGAGAGAAAAATATCAAAGAATTTGAGAGAACTTTCCAAAGAAGTCGAAGAGGCAGTCGGCAAGCAGAATAGAGAAGTGATTGAAAACATACTTACTCCGATGATATACTAGTCCATGTGGGAGTCTCAGATAACACCAAGCCATTAAGAATAGTAATAAACGAGATACTGCTGAAAGTTATGATGGATCAATAAAATATTGAATAACAGAATATTATTTATTATTAGAATAAAATATTGAATATTATACAGAATATTATTTATTAGAGCTGAAAGACAATGGTCATAAATTAGAAATATCACAGGGAAAGGAAAAATCTGTGAATGGAAATGATCGTGAATGGAAATGATCGTAAAAGCAAAAAGTTTGCCTTGATTGTAGAAAAACAAGAGACTGAAAAAATAAAAATAAATTACACATTAGGTATTGTGTATTGAAATTAAATTATTGTTATTTATTATTAGAATAAAATATTGAATATTATACAGAATATTATTTATTAGAGCTGAAAGACAATGGTCATAAATTAGAAATATCATAGGGAAAGGAAAAATCTGTGAATGGAAATGATCGTAAAAGCAAAAAGTTTGCCTTGATTGTAGAAAAACAAGAGACTGAAAAAATAGAAATAAATTACACATTAGGTATTGTGTATTGAAATGAAATTATTATTATTATTTTAAGGAGGTACGCATTATGCAGAATTTACACCCGAAATTTCAAAAGTAAAATTAAAGAACACATCTACACAAAAGTAGATAGCAAAATTAGATAAAAAATTCAGAGCCTGATTACAAGGGAAGTTTTGCCACATTTGCCACAAATCATAAAATTAACAACGGGAGTTTTCAGTTTTGGCATCCCCACTAATCATACAAATTTACTATGGGAGTTTGACATCTCCACCAACATTAAAATGAATAATTTAAATACAATGGAAGTTTTGGCACATCTACCAATCGTAAAATTAACAATGGGAGTTTTGGTATCTCCACTAACAATGTAAAAGTACCTAACAGAGCAGATAGACACCTATTCTCTAGTAAAATTAAAGAACACATCTACACAAAAGTAGATAGCAAAATTAGATAAAAAATTCAGAGCCTGATTACAAGGGAAGTTTTGCCACAAATCATAAAATTAACAACGGGAGTTCTGGCATCCCCACTAATCATACAAATTTACTATGGGAGTTTTGACATATATCCACCAACATTAAAATTAATAATTACAATGGAAGTTTTGGCACATCTACCAATCGTAAAATTAACAATGGGAGTTTTGGCGTCTCCACTAACAATGTAAAAGTAACAAAGCAGATAGACACCTATTCTCTATTTTTTTATCTCTTTTTAAAACAGTTAAAAATACTTATTCTATAGGTAACAATTTATTAAAAATATTAAAACAAAAATTAAATCAGATTTTACCAATTCCATAGGTATTTATCTTGCGAGATTTCTCTTCTCTTCCTTCCTGTTCCTGTTTCTAATCTCAACCAATTTCCATTCAATAATTATTGCGGACTGTTTTTTTTTTTTTTTTTTTTAATTCCAACAAATTTCCTTTAAAAAATTTTTGGGGACTGTTTTTTTTTTTTTTCTTATCAACTAATTGAAAACGTAAAAACACCTATACCTTTAAGTTTTAGGTATTTTATTTAAGTTTTAGGTATTTTATTTCCCTATTTTGCAAAATATTTAGTAATCTTATTTCCCTATTTTGCAAAATATTTAGTAATCTTATTTCCCTATTTTGCAAAATATCAAGACACAAGTGAAATACTCATTCATCATTTAGATATGAGAGACATAAAAAACTATCGGATATTAGAACTATTAAATATGCAACTTTTTTAACCAACTTTTATTTTAATGGCCAAACCAGTTGCTCATGAAAGTTTCTGTCTCTAGATCTGAGGAATATGAAAGAATTCATACGAAGATATCGTTTAGTTGTATTTGGTTTGCTTGTCATAAAAACACTCGATTTTTAGTTGTCTTTACAGGGTAGGTACAATAGAAAATAAATCTCCATTTTCATCTTCTAATTCTTCTTTAATTTCTTCATTATTTTCTCAATTTTGTTCATCTTCTTTTTCCTCATCTTTCTCTTCTGCTGCTTTTTCATCTTCATCTGTAGGTATATTTAGTATCTTCTTCTTCTTCTTTTTTGCAACAAAAATTGCAATTGAAACAAAAGAACTGGGTAGGTATTTTTTGAATTCCCAAATACACTTTTTTGCACTTTTCTTCAGTCGGATTCTGCCAATTTTTTTTTTTTTATTCCACGAAAGTTTAGACGTTGACGAATTTCTTTAATACATAATTGACTAGTTAAATAAACACCCTGTATATATTTATCGTTATGCATATAAAGGATTAATGAGGTGTAGTTAAAGAGACTCATAAAAAGAAATTCAGAAGCAAAAACATGTTCACATATTTAGGCAGGTATTTTTATTGATTTTTCTGAAACCGACAAAGACTTTATCATTCTCCACAAAGTTAGATAAAAATATACCTAGTCTACAAAAAATTCGCTAAAAATTACGTATAAAAAGTGTGTCTTTCATAAATATCATTATATCACCATCTGTTTGGACTATTTGGTTGGTGCCCGGGTGCCGTAAAATAGAGGTACATACATACATATCCTAAGTCGTTCTGTTTGGTGGAACAGGTCGACTATTCACAAAACCTCTCCACCAAGTTCTATCATTAAATTTTTGTTGGTTTTCAATGAGACTGGGATTTTGATTTCTTTTGATGATATCTTTGTTGATTTGATCATTCCATCTCAGTCGTGGTCTACCTTGCTTACTGGTTCCTTCTATATTCATTCTGGAAGTATTAAAATAGAGGTATCTAAGTAAAATAGAATTAGAGGGAACTTACGTAAAATAGAGGGAATTCAAGTTCCCTCTAACCTACTTATTGTACAAGTATTACAAGTATTGTAGGTAGGCATTAGGTACTAAGGTCTTCTCGTCACGAGAACGAACCTCATCTATTTAGGACAAAATCTGCTCGGGGCGGGAATCGAACCCTACCTAGGCTGGGAGCTGACGGACCTGTTGTTTTTACAGGATACTCCTGGATTTAGTGGAAGCATAATATTTTTATGAACGTTTTCAAAATAACGTCCTATTTATCTTGCTCCTTCAGCCCTCTTTCTCTCTCCCCTTCATACATTCTGTAGGAGAGAGAGAGAGATGCTGGCCCTTCTTTTCTGAGGGTGGTAGCGATATTTTTCCTCTCTGTTTTTTTACCTTTAATAATATTTTTTAATAATAAATGTACTTAAGTCAAAAATATAAGTGGAGTAAATCTTTCAAACGTAATACTTGGGAGCTGTATTTTTTTTTTC
>NW_007377776.1:171432-173534 GCF_000475195.1 Diaphorina citri
TAATACTTGGGGGGTTTTTTTTTTTTTTTTTTTTTTTAACAAAAGAAAATGAGGAGGTGAGGAGGGAGGAGAGAAAAAGGAAAAGAATAAGAAGAAGAAGAAGATTAAGAAGAAGGAAAATAAAAAGAAGAATAAAAAAAAGAAGAAGAAGAAGACGAAGAAGAAACTGGAGGAGAAGAAGGAGAAGGAATAAGAAGAAGAAGAAGAAGAAGAAGAAGAAGAAGAAGAAGAAGAAGAAGAAGAAGAAGAAGAAGAAGAAGAAGAAGATGATGAAGAAACTGGAAGACGAGAAGAAGAAGAAGTGAGTGGAGGAGAAGTAAAGGGAAAGGGAGGAAGATGAGGTGATACAAAAAGAAGAGGAGAAAGAGGATATGAGGAAGAGGTAGGAGCAAAAAGAGGTGGATGAGTAGAAAAAGGAGGAGAACCGGGAAAGGGAGGGGGAGGAGAAGGAAGAATGGGAGAAAGGGGAGAGGAAATTTGAACATAAGGAAAGAATAAACCATTATTTATCTCCCAAATATCCTTCAAGTCTTCAAATAAGAGCTCCACATCTCTCTTCCTTTCTCTCTCTCTCTCTCTCTCTCTCAAATTTGAACATAAGGAAAGAATAAACCATTATTTATCTCCCAAATATCCTTCAAGTCTTCAAATAAGAGCTCCACATCTCTCTTCCTCTCTCTCTCCCTCTCTCTCTCTCTTCTTCTCATTTTTTGTTATATCATTTTATATATTTTTTATACGAAAAACTTTGTTAAAATTAAACTTAAAACAATCCCTACTGACTTCTTCAAAGCTTTTGTATTATCCTTGTTCACCAGTGGCAAAGATGAAATTTCATATTTCCAAAATGGCGGCCATTGACTTATTTGAAATCGAAATACGAAAGCAAATTTCAACGAAATTCAATGGGGGCACGGTTGGTCCAGTGGTAACGCGCTTGCTTGCCATGCAGAAGGTATTATCCTTGTTCACCAGTGGCAAAGATGAAATTTCATATTTCCAAAATGGCGGCCATTGACTTATTTGAAATCGAAATACGAAAGCCAATTTCATGTTTTTGGTGAGTTTCAAACCCTGGACTTTCTGAATCTGAATGGCAAGCAAAAGTGTTACCCCTGGGGGCCCTGGGTTAACTGAAAAGGGAGGGGGGGAGGGGTGTGACATAAAATGTAAAAAGTGTTTTAATATAAAGTTGAAAACTTTAAACTTTTTATGATACCTACATTACGGTAGGTACAGTTTTCTATGTCCAGTGTAGACCCCTCTCTATATTTCCTATACATATTAGCTAACTATGTATATGTATTGTACATTTTGACATGCTTTTTCCTTATTTTGATGAAATAGGAGACAAAGTTGCAAATAGCCAGTTTTTAGTGAGCTTGGAGGGTAGAGCGTCCGCCTTGTGAGCGCTAGATTGCGAGTTCGATTCCCGCCCGGGGCGAACTTTGTCCAAAACAGTTATAGGGTTTGTTTTCGGAACTGCTGGCTCTCTCCTATTATGCACTCCTTCTCTCTTCGCTTTCAGGACGATAAGACCTCCATTGATACAGTTCCCTGTATCTTTTATCAAAAGTTTGAAAAAGAATAACGAGGCTTTTCAGTCCTATCCCAAAAGGATAAACCAGGTAGGTACACTCTGCTCATCACGAGGTCAAATTTGGCGAACGTAAAAAGTCCTCTATAAGTACGTACCTAGGTACAATCTTAAGCGCCACAAGACAGGTTTTATTTATTTTTTTTCTTCTTTTTCATTTTTTTTTTTACGAAATGAAGTGTTAAGTCGTCGCAGTATTTTTACGAAACAGGAATTCTTAAGACTCTTTATTTGAGGAATGCCGGAGTTATAATCCACGGTAGTCGAGAAATGAGAACCTCTCAACTCTTAAGCTCCTCGGATGTTAAAGACGTGTTCTAACACTTGACAATACAGGGTGATTAAAAAAGGAAGGAGAAAATATTGTGTACGTATATACAGGTTGTTTAGTTATTTGGTCCGAAAAAAATCTGGTTGAATCATTTTCGAGAGAGGGCCTTCGGTAGGCAACTTACGGACTGTAACGTTATTGCAAGATACGTTATTGTGAGACAACGAGAGACAA